>NW_024470584.1:3149991-3259991 GCF_017639515.1 Carcharodon carcharias
GGGGGGGGTGAGGTGGGGGAGATTAACCCTCTCACCCACCTCTCCCCCATTTACACACACAGCGGGCGGTCTGTTCCCCTATCGGAGGGGGATTAACCCTCTCACCCACCTCTTCCCCCATTTACACACACACCGGGCAGTCTGTTCCCCTATCGGAGGGGGATTAACCCTCTCACCCACCTCTTCCCCCATTTACACACACACCGGGCAGTCTGTTCCCCTATCGGAGGGGATTAACCCTCTCACCCACCTCTTCCCCCATTTACACACACACCGGGCAGTCTGTTCCCCTATCGGAGGGGGATTAACCCTCTCACCCACCTCTTCCCCCATTTACACACACACCGGGCAGTCTGTTCCCCTATCGGAGGGGGATTAACCCTCTCACCCACCTCTTCCCCCATTTACACACACACCGGGCAGTCTGTTCCCCTATCGGAGGCGGATTAACCCTCTCACCCACCTCTTCCCCCATTTACACACACACCGGGCAGTCTGTTCCCCTATCGGAGGGGGATTAACCCTCTCACCCACCTCTTCCCCCATTTACACACACCGGGCAGTCTGTTCCCCTATCGGAGGGGGATTAACCCTCTCACCCACCTCTCCCCCATTTACAAACACCGGGCAGTCTGTTCCCCTATCGGAGGGGGATTAACCCTCTCACCCACCTCTCCCCCATTTACACACACCGGGCAGTCTGTTCCCCTATCGAAGAGAGATTGATCATTTCACTCACCTCTTCCCATTTACACACAACAGTCAGCCTGTTCACTATGGGACAGGGATTAACATTCAAGCCCACCACTTCCTATTTATACACAACGAGCAGCTTGTTCCCTGTCGGAGGGGGGATTAACCCTCTCACCCACCTCTCCCCATTTACACACACCGGGCAGACTGTTCCCTATCGGAGGTGGATTAATCCTCTCACCCACGTCTCACCATTTACACACACCGGGCAGTCTGTTCCCTATCGGAGGGGGAATTAACCCTCTCACCCACGTCTCACCATTTAAAAACACCGGACAGACTGTTCCCTATCAGAGGGGATTAAACATCTAACCCACCATTTCCCATGTACACACACAGCGGGTGGTCTGTAACCTATGGGAGGGGGATTATCATTCACGCCCACCACTTCCTATTTATACACACCAGGCAGACTGTTCCCTATCGGAGGCGGATTAACCCTCTCACACACGTCTCCCCATTTACACACACCGGGCAGTCTGTTCCCTATTGGAGGGGGATTAACCCTCTCACACACGTCTCCCCATTTACACACACCGGGCAGACTGTTCCCTATCGGAGGCGGATTAACCCTCTCACACACGTCTCCCCATTTACACACACCGGGCAGTCTGTTCCCTATCGGAGGGGGATTAACCCTCTCACCCACCTCTCCCCCATTTACACACACCGGGCAGTCTGTTCCCTATCGGAGGGGGATTAACCCTCTCACCCACCTCTCCCCATTTACACACACCGGGCAGTCTGTTCCCTATCGGAGGGGGATTAACCCTCTCACCCACCTCTCCCCATTTACACACACCGGGCAGACTGTTCCCTATATGAGGGGGATTAACCCTCTCACACACCTGTCCACATTTACACACACCGGGCAGTCTGTTCCCTATCGGAGGCGGATTAACCCTCTCACCCACCTCTCACCATTTACACACACCGGGCAGCCTGTTCTCTATCAGAGGGGGATTAACCCTCTCACCCACCTCTCCCCCATTTACACACACCGGGCAGACTGTTCCCTATATGAGGGGGATTAACCCTCTCACACACCTGTCCACATTTACACACACCGGACAGACTGTTCCCTATCGGAGGGGATTAAACATCTAACTAACCATTTCCCATGTACACACACAGCGGGTGGTCTGTAACCTATGGGAGAGGGATTATCATTCACGCCCACCACTTCCTATTTATACACACCAGGCAGACTGTTCCCTATCGGAGGCGGATTAACCCTCTCACCCACCTCTCCCCATTTACACACACCGGGCAGTCTGTTCCCTATCGGAGGGGGATTAACCCTCTCACCCACCTCTCCCCATTTACACACACCGGGCAGTCTGTTCCCTATCGGAGGGGGATTAACCCTCTCACACACGTCTCCCCATTTACACACACCGGGCAGTCTGTTCCTTATCGAAGGTGGATTAACCCACTCACCCACGTCTCACCATTTACACACACAGGGCAGTCTGTTCCCTATCGAAGGTCGATTAACCCTCTCACCCACCTCTCCCCCTTTACATACACCGGGCAGTCTGTTCCCTATCGGAGGGGGATTAACCCTCTCACCCACGTCTCACCATTTAAAAACACCGGACAGTCTGTTCCCTATCGGAGGGGGATTAACCCTCTCACCCACGTCTCACCATTTACACACACCGGGCAGCCTGGTCCCTATCGGAGGGGGATTAACCCTCTCACCCACGTCTCACCATTTACACACACCGGGCAGCCTGGTCCCTATCGGAGGGGGATTAACCCTCTCACCCACGTCTCACCATTTACACACACCGGGCAGCCTGGTCCCTATCGGAGGGGGATTAACCCTCTCACCCACGTCTCACCATTTACACACACCGGGCAGCCTGGTCCCTCTCGGAGGGGGATTAACCCTCTCACTCACCTCTTCCCATTTACACACAACAGACAGTCTGCTCACTATGGGACAGGGATTAACATTCAAGCCCACCACTTCCTATTTATACACAACAAGCAGCTTGTTCCCTGTCGGAGGGGGGATTAACCCTCTCACCCTCCTCTCCCCCTTTAAACGCACAAAACCTGGACTAATTAAAATAAAAATTCAGTGAGCAGCTCAGAAGCACTGATTTTATTTGAATTTGATGTGGGGAACATGCTTGGCGATCACTTCTCTATGAGTAATGTCCTGAATTAAGCTCAGGGTGACACCTCCCATGGTCGATCAGCCTGTCCATTGCTTTAATCCTCCAGATTGCGGAATGCGTTTTGCATCTCGTCATGGAGCTGAGCGTAATCTGCCTTGATCTTCGCTTCCCCATCCCTGACTGGATCCTGAAAAGGAAGGAGTGAGAGTGTCAGAGAGAAGAGGAGAGAGAGAGTGTGAGTGAGGGAGTGAGAGAGTCAGAGAGAAGTAGAGAGAGAGAGTGTGAGTGATGGAGTGAGAGAGAAAGAGAGAAGTGGATAGAGAGAGTTTGAGTGATGGAGTGAGAGAGACAGAGAGAAGTGGAGAGAGAGAGTGTGAGTGAGGGAGTGAGAGTGTCAGAGAGAAGTGGAGAGAGAGAGTAGGAGTGAGTGAGTGAGAGAGTCAGAGAGAAGTGGAGAGAGAGAGTGTGCGTGAGGGAGTGAGAGAGTCAGAGAGAATTGGAGAGAGAGAGTGTGAGTGAGAGAGTGAGAGAGACAGAGAGAAGTGGAGAGAGATAGCGTGAGTGAGGGAGTGAGAGTGTCAGAGAGAAGTGATGAGAGAGAGTGTGAGTGAGAGAGTGAGAGAGACAGAGAGAAGCGGAGATTGAGAGTATGAGTGAGGGAGTGAGAGAGTCAGAGAGAAGTGCAGAGAGTGAGTGTGAGTGAGGGAGTGTGAGAGACAGAGAGAAGTGGAGGGAGGGAGTGTGAGTGAGGGAGTGAGAGTGTCAGAGAGAAGTGGAGAGAGAGTGTGAGTGATGGAGTGAAAGTGACAGAGAGAAGTGGAGAGAGAGAGTGTGAGTGAGGGAGTGAGAGTGTCAGAGAGAAGTGGAGAGAGAGAGTGTGAGTGAGGGAGTGAGAGTCACAGATAGAAGTGGAGAGAGAGAGTGCGAGTGAGAGAATGAGAGAATCAGAGAGAAGTGGAGGGAGAGTGTGAGTGAGGGAGTGAGAGAGACAGAGAAGTGGAGAGAGAGAGTGTGAGTGATGAAGTGAGAGAATCAGAGAGAAGTGGAGTGAGAGTGTGAGTGAGGGAGTGAGTGAGACAGAGAGAAGTGGAGAGAGAGAGTGTGAGTGAGGGAGTGAGAGTGTCAGAGAGAAGTGGAGAGAGAGAGAGAGTGAGAGTGAGGGAGTGAGAGAGTCAGGGAGAAGTGGAGAGAGAGAGTGTGAGTGAGGGAGTGAGAGAGTCAGAGAGAAGTGGAGAGAGTGTGAAGAGGGAGTGAGAGAGTCAATGAGAAGTGGAGAGAGTGTGAAGAGGGAGTGAGAGAGACAGCGAGAAGGGGAGAGAGAGTGTGAGTGAGGGAGTAAGAATGTCAGAGAGAAGTGGAGAGAGAGAGTGTGAGTGAGGGATTGAGAGAGACAGAGAGAAGTGGAGAGAGAGAGTGTGAGTGAGGGAGTGAGAGAGGCAGCGAGAACTGGAGAGAGAGTGTGAGTGAGGGAGTGTGAGAGACAGAGAGAAGTGGAGAGAGAGAGTGTGAGTGAGGGATTGAGAGAGACAGCGAGAACTGGAGAGAGAGTGTGAGTGAGGGAGTGTGAGAGACAGAGAGAAGTGGAGATAGTGGGTGTGAGTGAGAGAGACAGAGAGAAGTGGAGATAGAGAGTGTGAGTGAGAGAGTGAGAGAGACAGAGAGAAGTGGAGAGAGAGAATGTGAGTGAGAGAATGAGAGAGTCAGAGAGAAGTGGAGGGAGAGTGTGAGTGAGGGAGTGAGAGAATCAAATGAAGTGGAGAGAGAGAGTGAGAGGGAGAGAGTGAGAGAGACAGAGAGAAGTGGAGAGAGAGAGTGTGAGTGAGGGAGTGAGAGTGTCAGAGAGAAGTGGAGAGAGAGTTTGTGAAGAGAGAGTGAGAGTATCAGAGAGATGTGGAGAGAGAGATTGTGAGTGAGGGAGTGACAGAGACAGAGAAATGGAGAGAGAGAGTGTGAGTGAGGGAGTGAGAGTGTCAGAGAGAAGTGGAGAGAGAGTATGAGTGAGGGACTGAGAGAGACAGAGAGAAGTGGAGAGAGAGTGTGTGAAGAGGGAGTGAGAGTGTCAGAGAGAAGTGGAGAGAGAGAGTGTGTGAGGGAGTGAGAGAGACAGAGAGAAGTGGAGAGAGAGAGTATGAGTGATGAAATGAGAGAGTCAGAGAGAAGTGGAGTGAGAGTGTGAGTGAGGGAGTGAGAGAGACAGAGAGAAGTGGAGAGAGAGAGTGTGAGTGAGAGAGTGAGAGTGTCAGAGAGAAGTGGAGAGAGAGAGAGTGAGAGTGAGGGAGTGAGAGAGTCCGAGAGAAGTGGAGAGAGAAGGTGTGAGTGAGGGAGTGAGAGAGACAGAGAGAAGTGGAGATCGAAAGTGTGAGTGAGGGAGTGAGAGAGACAGAGAGAAGTGGAGATAGAGAGTGTCAGTGAGGGAGTGAGAGAGTCAGGGAGAATTGGAGAGAGTGAGTGTCAGTGAGGGAGTGAGAGAGTCAGAGAGAAGTGGAGACAGAGTGTGAAGAGGGAGTGAGAGAGACAGTGAGAAGGGGAGAGAGAGTGTGAGTGAGGGAGTAAGAATGTCAGAGAGAAGTGGAGAGAGAGAGTGTGAGTGAGGGATTGAGAGAGACAGCGAGAACTGGAGAGAGAGTGTGAGTGAGGGAGTGTGAGAGACAGAGAGAAGTGGAGAGAGAGAGAGAAGTGGAGAGAGAGAGTGTGAGTGAGAGAGTGAGAGAGACAGAGAGAAGTGGAGAGAGAGAGTGTGAGTGAGGGATTGAGAGAGACAGCGAGAAGTGGAGAGAGTGTGTGAGTGAGGAAGTGTGAGAGACAGAGAGAAGTGGAGATAGTGGGTGTGAGTGAGAGAGACAGAGAGAAGTGGAGATAGAGAGCGTGAGTGAGAGAGTGAGAGAAACAGAGAGAAGTGGAGAGAGAGAGTGTGAGTGAGGGAGTGAGAGAGACAGAGAGAAGTGGAGATAGAGAGTGTGAGTGAGGGGGTGAGAGAGACAGAGAGAAGTGGAGATAGTGGGTGTGAGTGAGAGAGACAGAGAGAAGTGGAGATAGAGAGCGTGAGTGAGGGAGTGAGAGAGTCAGAGACAAGTGGAGAGAGAGAATGTGAGTGAGGGATTGAGAGAATCACATGAAGTGGAGAGAGAGTGTGAGTGGGGGAGTGAGAGTGACAGAGAGATGTGGAGAGAGAAAGTGTGCGTGAGAGAGTGAGATTGCCAGAGAGAAGTGGAGAGAGAGAGTGAGAGGGAGGGAGTGAGAGAGACAGAGAGAAGTGGAGAGAGAGAGTGTGAGTGAGGGAGTGAGAGATTCAGAGAGAATTGGAGAGTGACTGTGAGTGAGGGAGTGAGACTGAGAGAGAGAAATGTAGAGAGAAAGTGTGAGTGAGGGAGTGAGACTGAGAGAGAGAAGTGGAGAGAGAGAGTGTGAGTGTGGGAGTGACAGAGACAGAGAAGTGGAGAGAGAGATTGTGAAGAGGGAGTGAGTGTGTCAGAGAGATGTGGAGAGAGAGACTGTGAGTGAGGGAGTGAGAGAGAAGAGAGAAGTAGAGAGGGAGACTGAGTGAGGGAGTGAGAGAGTCAGGGAGAAGTGGAGAGAGAGAGTGTGAGTGATGGAGTGAGAGAGTCAGAGAGAAGTGGAGAGAGAGAGTGTGAGTGAGGGATTGAGAGAGACAGCGAGAAGTGGAGAGAGTGTGTGAGTGAGGGAGTGTGAGAGACAGAGAGAAGTGGAGAGAGAGAGTGTGAGTGAGGGAGTGAGAGAGTCAGAGAGAAGTGGAGAGAGAGAGTGTGAGTGAGGGAGTGAGAGAGACAGAGAGAAGTGGAGAGAGAGAGTGTGAGTGAGGGATTGAGAGAGACAGCGAGAACTGGAGAGAGAGTGTGAGTGAGGAAGTGTGAGAGACAGAGAGAAGTGGAGATAGTGGGTGTGAGTGAGAGAGACAGAGAGAAGTGGAGATAGAGAGCGTGAGTGAGGGAGTGAGAGAGTCAGAGACAGGTGGAGAGAGAGAATGTGAGTGAGGGATTGAGAGAATCACATGAAGTGGAGAGAGAGTGTGAGTGGGGGAGTGAGAGTGACAGAGAGATGTGGAGAGAGAAAGTGTGCGTGAGAGAGTGAGATTGCCAGAGAGAAGTGGAGAGAGAGAGTGAGAGGGAGGGAGTGAGAGAGACAGAGAGAAGTGGAGAGAGAGAGTGTGAGTGAGGGAGTGAGAGATTCAGAGAGAATTGGAGAGTGACTGTGAGTGAGGGAGTGAGACTGAGAGAGAGAAGTGGAGAGAGAGAGTGTGAGTGTGGGAGTGACAGAGACAGAGAAGTGGAGAGAGAGATTGTGAAGAGGGAGTGAGTGTGTCAGAGAGATGTGGAGAGAGAGACTGTGAGTGAGGGAGTGAGAGAGAAGAGAGAAGTAGAGAGGGAGACTGAGTGAGGGAGTGAGAGAGTCAGGGAGAAGTGGAGAGAGAGAGTGTGAGTGATGGAGTGAGAGAGTCAGAGAGAAGTGGAGAGAGAGAGTGTGAGTGAGGGAGTGAGAGAGACAGAGAGAAGTGGAGAGAGAGATTGTGAAGAGGGAGTGAGTGTGTCAGAGAGATGTGGAGAGAGAGACTGTGAGTGAGGGAGTGAGAGAGAAGAGAGAAGTAGAGAGGGAGACTGAGTGAGGGAGTGAGAGAGTCAGGGAGAAGTGGAGAGAGAGAGTGTGAGTGATGGAGTGAGAGAGTCAGAGAGAAGTGGAGAGAGAGAGTGTGAGTGAGGGAGTGAGAGAGACAGAGAGAAGTGGAGATAGAGAGTGTCAGTGAGGGAGTGAGAGAGTCAGAGAGAAGTGGAGAGAGAGAGTGTCAGTGAGGGAGTGAGAGAGTCAGAGAGAAGTGGAGAGAAAGTGTGAAGAGGGAGTGAGAGAGACAGCGAGAAGGGGAGAGAGAGTGTGAGTGAGGGAGTAAGAATGTCAGAGAGAAGTGGAGAGAGAGAGTGTGAGTGAGGGATTGAGAGAGACAGAGAGAAGTGGAGAGAGAGTGTGAGTGAGGGAGTGTGAGAGACAGAGAGAAGTGGAGAGAGAGAGTGTGAGTGAGGGAGTGAGAGTCACAGATAGAAGTGGAGAGAGAGAGTGCGAGTGAGAGAATGAGAGAGTCAGAGAGAAGTGGAGGGAGAGTGTGAGTGAGGGAGTGAGAGAGACAGAGAGAAGTGGAGAGAGAGAGTGTGAGTGATGAAGTGAGAGAATCAGAGAGAAGTGGAGTGAGAGTGTGAGTGAGGGAGTGAGTGAGACAGAGAGAAGTGGAGAGAGAGAGTGTGAGTGAGGGAGTGAGAGTGTCAGAGAGAAGTGGAGAGAGAGAGAGAGAGTGAGAGTGAGGGAGTGAGAGAGACAGAGAGAAGTGGAGAGAGAGAGTGAGAGTGAGGGAGTGAGAGAGTCAGAGAGAAGTGGAGAGAGAAGGTGTGAGTGAGGGATTGAGAGAGAAGAGAGAAGTAGAGAGAGAGACTGAGTGAGGGAGTGAGAGAGTCAGGGAGAAGTGGAGAGAGAGAGTGTGAGTGAGGGAGTGAGAGAGTCAGAGAGAAGTGGAGAGAGTGAGTGTCAGTGAGGGAGTGAGAGAGTCAGAGAGAAGTGGAGAGAGTGTGAAGAGGGAGTGAGAGAGACAGCGAGAAGGGGAGAGAGAGTGTGAGTGAGGGAGTAAGAATGTCAGAGAGAAGTGGAGAGAGAGAGTGTGAGTGAGGGAGTGAGAGTGTCAGAGAGAAGTGGAGAGAGAGAGTGTGAGTGAGGGAGTGAGAGAGACAGAGAGAAGTGGAGAGAGAGAGTGTGAGTGAGGGATTGAGAGAGACAGCGAGAAGTGGAGAGAGAGAGTGTGAGTGAGGGAGTGTGAGAGACAGAGAGAAGTGGAGAGAGAGTGTGAGTGAGGGAGTGAGAGAGTCAGAGAGAAGTGGAGAGAGAGAATGTGAGTGAGGGAGTGAGAGAGACAGAGAGAAGTGGAGAGAGAGAGTGTGAGTGAGGGAGTGAGAGTGTCAGAGAGAAGTGGAGAGAGAGAGTGTGAGTGAGGGAGTGTGAGAGACAGAGAGAAGTGGAGAGAGAGAGTGTGAGTGAGGGAGTGAGAGAGACAGAGAGAAGTGGAGAGAGAGAGTGTGAGTGAGGGATTGAGAGAGACAGCGAGAACTGGAGAGAGAGTGTGAGTGAGGGAGTGTGAGAGACAGAGAGAAGTGGAGATAGTGGGTGTGAGTGAGAGAGACAGAGAGAAGTGGAGATAGAGAGTGTGAGTGATGGAGTGAGAGAGTCAGAGAGAAGTGGAGAGAGAGAATGTGAGTGAGGGAGTGCGAGAATCAAATGAAGTGGAGAGAGAGAGTGAGAGGGAGAGAGTGAGAGAGACAGAGAGAAGTGGAGAGAGAGAGTGTGAGTGAGGGAGTGAGAGTGTCAGAGAGAAGTGGAGAGAGAGTTTGTGAAGAGAGAGTGAGAGTATCAGAGAGATGTGGAGAGAGAGATTGTGAGTGAGGGAGTGACAGAGACAGAGAAATGGAGAGAGAGAGTGTGAGTGAGGGAGTGAGAGTGTCAGAGAGAAGTGGAGAGAGAGAGTGTGAGTGAGGGACTGAGAGTGTCAGAGAGAAGTGGAGAGAGAGTGTGTGAAGAGGGAGTGAGAGTGTCAGAGAGAAGTGGAGAGAGAGAGTGTGTGAGGGAGTGAGAGAGACAGAGAGAAGTGGAGAGAGAGAGTATGAGTGATGAAATGAGAGAGTCAGAGAAGTGGAGTGAGAGTGTGAGTGATGAAATGAGAGAGTCAGAGAGAAGTGGAGTGAGAGTGTGAGTGATGAAATGAGAGAGTCAGAGAGAAGTGGAGTGAGAGTGTGAGTGAGGGAGTGAGAGAGACAGAGAGAAGTGGAGAGAGAGAGTGTGAGTGAGAGAGTGAGAGTGTCAGAGAGAAGTGGAGAGAGAGAGAGTGAGAGTGAGGGAGTGAGAAAGTCCGAGAGAAGTGGAGAGAGAAGGTGTGTGTGAGGGAGTGAGAGAGACAGAGAGAAGTGGAGATCGAAAGTGTGAGTGAGGGAGTGAGAGAGACAGAGAGAAGTGGAGATAGAGAGTGTCAGTGAGGGAGTGAGAGAGTCAGAGAGAAGTGGAGAGAGTGAGTGTCAGTGAGGGAGTGAGAGAGTCAGAGAGAAGTGGAGACAGAGTGTGAAGAGGGAGTGAGAGAGACAGTGAGAAGGGGAGAGAGAGTGTGAGTGAGGGAGTAAGAATGTCAGAGAGAAGTGGAGAGAGAGAGTGTGAGTGAGGGATTGAGAGAGACAGCGAGAACTGGAGAGAGAGTGTGAGTGAGGGAGTGTGAGAGACAGAGAGAAGTGGAGAGAGAGAGAGAAGTGGAGAGAGAGAGTGTGAGTGAGGGATTGAGAGAGACAGCGAGAACTGGAGAGAGAGTGTGAGTGAGGGAGTGTGAGAGACAGAGAGAAGTGGAGAGAGAGAGAGAAGTGGAGAGAGAGAGTGTGAGTGAGAGAGTGAGAGAGACAGAGAGAAGTGGAGAGAGAGAGTGTGAGTGAGGGATTGAGAGAGACAGAGAGAAGTGGAGAGAGAGAGTGTGAGTGAGGGATTGAGAGAGACAGCGAGAACTGGAGAGAGAGTGTGAGTGAGGAAGTGTGAGAGACAGAGAGAAGTGGAGATAGTGGGTGTGAGTGAGAGAGACAGAGAGAAGTGGAGATAGAGAGTGTGAGTGATGGAGTGAGAGAGTCAGAGAGAAGTGGAGAGAGAGAATGTGAGTGAGGGAGTGCGAGAATCAAATGAAGTGGAGAGAGAGAGTGAGAGGGAGAGAGTGAGAGAGACAGAGAGAAGTGGAGAGAGAGAGTGTGAGTGAGGGAGTGAGAGTGTCAGAGAGAAGTGGAGAGAGAGTTTGTGAAGAGAGAGTGAGAGTATCAGAGAGATGTGGAGAGAGAGATTGTGAGTGAGGGAGTGACAGAGACAGAGAAATGGAGAGAGAGAGTGTGAGTGAGGGAGTGAGAGTGTCAGAGAGAAGTGGAGAGAGAGAGTGTGAGTGAGGGACTGAGAGTGTCAGAGAGAAGTGGAGAGAGAGTGTGTGAAGAGGGAGTGAGAGTGTCAGAGAGAAGTGGAGAGAGAGAGTGTGTGAGGGAGTGAGAGAGACAGAGAGAAGTGGAGAGAGAGAGTATGAGTGATGAAATGAGAGAGTCAGAGAAGTGGAGTGAGAGTGTGAGTGATGAAATGAGAGAGTCAGAGAGAAGTGGAGTGAGAGTGTGAGTGAGGGAGTGAGAGAGACAGAGAGAAGTGGAGAGAGAGAGTGTGAGTGAGAGAGTGAGAGTGTCAGAGAGAAGTGGAGAGAGAGAGAGTGAGAGTGAGGGAGTGAGAAAGTCCGAGAGAAGTGGAGAGAGAAGGTGTGTGTGAGGGAGTGAGAGAGACAGAGAGAAGTGGAGATCGAAAGTGTGAGTGAGGGAGTGAGAGAGACAGAGAGAAGTGGAGATAGAGAGTGTCAGTGAGGGAGTGAGAGAGTCAGAGAGAAGTGGAGAGAGTGAGTGTCAGTGAGGGAGTGAGAGAGTCAGAGAGAAGTGGAGACAGAGTGTGAAGAGGGAGTGAGAGAGACAGTGAGAAGGGGAGAGAGAGTGTGAGTGAGGGAGTAAGAATGTCAGAGAGAAGTGGAGAGAGAGAGTGTGAGTGAGGGATTGAGAGAGACAGCGAGAACTGGAGAGAGAGTGTGAGTGAGGGAGTGTGAGAGACAGAGAGAAGTGGAGAGAGAGAGAGAAGTGGAGAGAGAGAGTGTGAGTGAGGGATTGAGAGAGACAGCGAGAACTGGAGAGAGAGTGTGAGTGAGGGAGTGTGAGAGACAGAGAGAAGTGGAGAGAGAGAGAGAAGTGGAGAGAGAGAGTGTGAGTGAGAGAGTGAGAGAGACAGAGAGAAGTGGAGAGAGAGAGTGTGAGTGAGGGATTGAGAGAGACAGAGAGAAGTGGAGAGAGAGAGTGTGAGTGAGGGATTGAGAGAGACAGCGAGAACTGGAGAGAGAGTGTGAGTGAGGAAGTGTGAGAGACAGAGAGAAGTGGAGATAGTGGGTGTGAGTGAGAGAGACAGAGAGAAGTGGAGATAGAGAGCGTGAGTGAGGGAGTGAGAGAGTCAGAGACAGGTGGAGAGAGAGAATGTGAGTGAGGGATTGAGAGAATCACATGAAGTGGAGAGAGAGTGTGAGTGGGGGAGTGAGAGTGACAGAGAGATGTGGAGAGAGAAAGTGTGCGTGAGAGAGTGAGATTGTCAGAGAGAAGTGGAGAGAGAGAGTGAGAGGGAGGGAGTGAGAGAGACAGAGAGAAGTGGAGAGAGAGAGTGTGAGTGAGGGAGTGAGAGAGACAGAGAGAAGTGGAGAGAGAGAGTGTGAGTGAGGGAGTGAGAGATTCAGAGAGAATTGGAGAGTGACTGTGAGTGAGGGAGTGAGACTGAGAGAGAGAAGTGTAGAGAGAAAGTGTGAGTGAGGGAGTGAGACTGAGAGAGAGAAGTGGAGAGAGAGAGTGTGAGTGTGGGAGTGACAGAGACAGAGAGAAGTGGAGAGAGAGAGTGAGAGGGAGGGAGTGAGAGAGACAGAGAGAAGTGGAGAGAGAGAGTGTGAGTGAGGGAGTGAGAGATTCAGAGAGAATTGGAGAGTGACTGTGAGTGAGGGAGTGAGACTGAGAGAGAGATGTGTAGAGAGAAAGTGTGAGTGAGGGAGTGAGACTGAGAGAGAGAAGTGGAGAGAGAGAGTGTGAGTGTGGGAGTGACAGAGACAGAGAAGTGGAGAGAGAGATTGTGAAGAGGGAGTGAGTGTGTCAGAGAGATGTGGAGAGAGAGACTGTGAGTGAGGGAGTGAGAGAGAAGAGAGAAGTAGAGAGGGAGACTGAGTGAGGGAGTGAGAGAGTCAGGGAGAAGTGGAGAGAGAGAGTGTGAGTGATGGAGTGAGAGAGTCAGAGAGAAGTGGAGAGAGAGAGTGTGAGTGAGGGAGTGAGAGAGACAGAGAGAAGTGGAGATAGAGAGTGTGAGTGAGGGGGTGAGAGAGACAGAGAGAAGTGGAGATAGAGAGTGTCAGTGAGGGAGTGAGAGAGTCAGAGAGAAGTGGAGAGAGAGAGTGTCAGTGAGGGAGTGAGAGAGTCAGAGAGAAGTGGAGAGAAAGTGTGAAGAGGGAGTGAGAGAGACAGCGAGAAGGGGAGAGAGAGTGTGAGTGAGGGAGTAAGAATGTCAGAGAGAAGTGGAGAGAGAGAGTGTGAGTGAGGGAGTGAGAGAGACAGAGAGAAGTGGAGAGAGAGAGTGTGAGTGAGAGAGTGTGAGAGACAGCGAGAAGTGGAGAGAGAGTGTGAGTGAGGGATTGAGAGAGACAGCGAGAAGTGGAGAGAGAGTGTGAGTGAGGGAGTGTGAGAGACAGAGAGAAGTGGAGAGAGAGAGTGTGAGTGAGGGAGTGAGAGTCACAGATAGAAGTGGAGAGAGAGAGTGCGAGTGAGAGAATGAGAGAGTCAGAGAGAAGTGGAGGGAGAGTGTGAGTGAGGGAGTGAGAGAGACAGAGAGAAGTGGAGAGAGAGAGTGTGAGTGATGAAGTGAGAGAATCAGAGAGAAGTGGAGTGAGAGTGTGAGTGAGGGAGTGAGTGAGACAGAGAGAAGTGGAGAGAGAGAGTGTGAGTGAGGGAGTGAGAGTGTCAGAGAGAAGTGGAGAGAGAGAGAGAGAGAGTGAGGGAGTGAGAGAGTCAGAGAGAAGTGGAGAGAGAAGGTGTGAGTGAGGGATTGAGAGAGAAGAGAGAAGTAGAGAGAGAGACTGAGTGAGGGAGTGAGAGAGTCAGGGAGAAGTGGAGAGAGAGAGTGTGAGTGAGGGAGTGAGAGAGTCAGAGAGAAGTGGAGAGAGTGAGTGTCAGTGAGGGAGAGTGAGAGTCAGAGAGAAGTGGAGAGAGTGAGTGTCAGTGAGGGAGTGAGAGAGTCAGAGAGAAGTGGAGAGAGTGAGTGTCAGTGAGGGAGTGAGAGAGTCAGAGAGAAGTGGAGAGAGTGTGAAGAGGGAGTGAGAGAGTCAGGGAGAAGTGGAGAGAGAGAGTGTGAGTGAGGGAGTGAGAGAGTCAGGGAGAAGTGGAGAGAGTGAGTGTCAGTGAGGGAGTGAGAGAGTCAGAGAGAAGTGGAGAGAGTGTGAAGAGGGAGTGAGAGAGACAGCGATAAGGGGAGAGAGAGTGTGAGTGAGGGAGTAAGAATGTCAGAGAGAAGTGGAGAGAGAGAGTGTGAGTGAGGGAGTGAGAGTGTCAGAGAGAAGTGGAGAGAGAGAGTGTGAGTGAGGGAGTGTGAGAGACAGAGAGAAGTGGAGAGAGAGTGTGAGTGAGGGAGTGAGAGAGACAGCGAGAACTGGAGAGAGAGTGTGAGTGAGGGAGTGTGAGAGACAGAGAGAAGTGGAGATAGTGGGTGTGAGTGAGAGAGACAGAGAGAAGTGGAGATAGAGAGCGTGAGTGAGGGAGTGACAGAGACAGAGAAATGGAGAGAGAGAGTGGGAGTGAGATTGTCAGAGAGAAGTGGAGAGAGAGAGTGAGAGGGAGGGAGTGAGAGAGACAGAGAGAAGTGGAGAGAGAGAGTGTGAGTGAGGGAGTGAGAGAATCACATGAAGTGGAGAGAGAGTGTGAGTGGGGGAGTGAGAGAGACAGAGAGATGTGGAGAGAGAAAGTGTGCGTGAGAGAGTGAGATTGTCAGAGAGAAGTGGAGAGAGAGTGAGAGGGAGGGAGTGAGAGAGACAGAGAGAAGTGGAGAGAGAGAGTGTGAGTGAGGGATTGAGAGAGACAGAGAGAAGCGGAGATTGAGAGTATGAGTGAGGGAGTGAGAGAGTCAGAGAGAAGTGCAGAGAGTGAGTGTGAGTGAGGGAGTGTGAGAGACAGAGAGAAGTGGAGGGAGGGAGTGTGAGTGAGGGAGTGAGATTGTCAGAGAGAAGTGGAGAGAGAGTGTGAGTGATGGAGTGAAAGTGACAGAGAGAAGTGGAGAGAGAGAGTGTGAGTGAGGGAGTGAGAGTGTCAGAGAGAAGTGGAGAGAGAGAGTGCGAGTGAGAGAATGAGAGAGTCAGAGAGAAGTGGAGGGAGAGTGTGAGTGAGGGAGTGAGAGAGACAGAGAGAAGTGGAGAGAGAGAGTGTGAGTGATGAAGTGAGAGAATCAGAGAGAAGTGGAGTGAGAGTGTGAGTGAGGGAGTGAGTGAGACAGAGAGAAGTGGAGAGAGAGAGTGAGAGTGAGGGAGTGAGAGAGTCAGAGAGAAGTGGAGAGAGAAGGTGTGAGTGAGGGATTGAGAGAGAAGAGAGAAGTAGAGAGAGAGACTGAGTGAGGGAGTGAGAGAGTCAGGGAGAAGTGGAGAGAGTGAGTGTCAGTGAGGGAGTGAGAGAGTCAATGAGAAGTGGAGAGAGTGTGAAGAGGGAGTGAGAGAGACAGCGAGAAGGGGAGAGAGAGTGTGAGTGAGGGAGTAAGAATGTCAGAGAGAAGTGGAGAGAGAGAGTGTGAGTGAGGGAGTGAGAGTGTCAGAGAGAAGTGGAGATAGAGAGTGTGAGTGAGGGAGTGAGAGAGACAGAGAGAAGTGGAGAGAGAGAGTGTGAGTGAGGGATTGAGAGAGGCAGCGAGAACTGGAGAGAGAGAGTGTGAGTGAGGGAGTGTGAGAGACAGAGAGAAGTGGAGATAGTGGGTGTGAGTGAGAGAGACAGAGAGAAGTGGAGATAGAGAGTGTGAGTGAGAGAGTGAGAGAAACAGAGAGAAGTGGAGATAGAGAGTGTGAGTGATGGAGTGAGAGAGTCAGAGAGAAGTGGAGAGAGAGAATGTGAGTGAGGGAGTGAGAGAGAAGAGAGAAGTAGAGAGAGAGACTGAGTGAGGGAGTGAGAGAGTCAGGGAGAAGTGGAGAGAGAGAGTGTGAGTGAGGGAGTGAGAGAGTCAGAGAGAAGTGGAGAGAGTGAGTGTCAGTGAGGGAGTGAGAGAGTCAATGAGAAGTGGAGAGAGTGTGAAGAGGGAGTGAGAGAGACAGCGAGAAGGGGAGAGAGAGTGTGAGTGAGGGAGTAAGAATGTCAGAGAGAAGTGGAGAGAGAGAGTGTGAGTGAGGGAGTGAGAGAGACAGAGAGAAGTGGAGAGAGAGAGTGTGAGTGAGGGAGTGTGAGAGACAGAGAGAAGTGGAGAGAGAGAGTGTGAGTGAGGGAGTGAGAGTGTCAGAGAGAAGTGGAGAGAGAGAGTGTGAGTGAGGGAGTGAGAGAGACAGAGAGAAGTGGAGAGAGAGAGTGTGAGTGAGGGATTGAGAGAGGCAGCGAGAACTGGAGAGAGAGAGTGTGAGTGAGGGAGTGTGAGAGACAGAGAGAAGTGGAGATAGTGGGTGTGAGTGAGAGAGACAGAGAGAAGTGGAGATAGAGAGTGTGAGTGAGAGAGTGAGAGAAACAGAGAGAAGTGGAGATAGAGAGTGTGAGTGATGGAGTGAGAGAGTCAGAGAGAAGTGGAGAGAGAGAATGTGAGTGAGGGAGTGAGAGAGAAGAGAGAAGTAGAGAGAGAGACTGAGTGAGGGAGTGAGAGAGTCAGGGAGAAGTGGAGAGAGAGAGTGTGAGTGAGGGAGTGAGAGAGTCAGAGAGAAGTGGAGAGAGTGAGTGTCAGTGAGGGAGTGAGAGAGTCAGAGAGAAGTGGAGATAGTGTGAAGAGGGAGTGAGAGAGACAGCGAGAAGGGGAGAGAGAGTGTGAGTGAGGGAGTAAGAATGTCAGAGAGAAGTGGAGAGAGAGAGTGTGAGTGATGAAGTGAGAGAATCAGAGAGAAGTGGAGTGAGAGTGTGAGTGAGGGAGTGAGTGAGACAGAGAGAATTAGAGAGAGAGAGTGTGAGTGAGGGAGTGAGAGTGTCAGAGAGAAGTGGAGAGAGAGAGAGAGAGTGAGAGTGAGGGAGTGAGAGAGTCAGAGAGAAGTGGAGAGAGAAGGTGTGAGTGAGGGATTGAGAGAGAAGAGAGAAGTAGAGAGAGAGACTGAGTGAGGGAGTGAGAGAGTCAGGGAGAAGTGTAGAGAGTGAGTGTCAGTGAGGGAGTGAGAGAGTCAGAGAGAAGTGGAGACAGAGTGTGAAGAGGGAGTGAGAGAGACAGCGAGAAGGGGAGAGAGAGTGTGAGTGAGGGAGTAAGAATGTCAGAGAGAAGTGGAGAGAGAGAGTGTGAGTGAGGGAGTGAGAGTGTCAGAGAGAAGTGGAGAGAGAGAGTGTGAGTGAGGGAGTGAGAGAGACAGAGAGAAGTGGAGAGAGAGAGTGTGAGTGAGGGATTGAGAGAGACAGCGAGAAGTGGAGAGAGAGAGTGTGAGTGAGGGAGTGTGAGAGACAGAGAGAAGTGGAGAGAGAGAGTGTGAGTGAGGGAGTGAGAGAGTCAGAGAGAAGTGGAGAGAGAGAATGTGAGTGAGGGAGTGAGAGAGACAGAGAGAAGTGGAGAGAGAGAGTGTGAGTGAGGGAGTGAGAGTGTCAGAGAGAAGTGGAGAGAGAGAGTGTGAGTGAGGAAGTGTGAGAGACAGAGAGAAGTGGAGAGAGAGAGTGTGAGTGAGGGATTGAGAGAGGCAGCGAGAACTGGAGAGAGAGAGTGTGAGTGAGGGAGTGTGAGAGACAGAGAGAAGTGGAGAGAGAGAGTGTGAGTGAGGGAGTGAGAGAGTCAGAGAGAAGTGGAGAGAGAGAATGTGAGTGAGGGAGTGAGAGAGACAGAGAGAAGTGGAGAGAGAGAGTGTGAGTGAGGGAGTGAGAGTGTCAGAGAGAAGTGGAGAGAGAGAGTGTGAGTGAGGAAGTGTGAGAGACAGAGAGAAGTGGAGAGAGAGAGTGTGAGTGAGGGAGTGAGAGTGTCAGAGAGAAGTGGAGAGAGAGTTTGTGAAGAGAGAGTGAGAGTATCAGAGAGATGTGGAGAGAGAGATTGTGAGTGAGGGAGTGACAGAGACAGAGAAATGGAGAGAGAGAGTGTGAGTGAGGGAGTGAGAGAGACAGAGAGAAGTGGAGAGAGAGAGTGTGAGTGAGGGACTGAGAGTGTCAGAGAGAAGTGGAGAGAGAGTGTGTGAAGAGGGAGTGAGAGTGTCAGAGAGAAGTGGAGAGAGAGAGTATGAGTGATGAAATGAGAGAGTCAGAGACGTGGAGTGAGAGTGTGAGTGATGAAATGAGAGAGTCAGAGAGAAGTGGAGTGAGAGTGTGAGTGATGAAATGAGAGAGTCAGAGAGAAGTGGAGTGAGAGTGTGAGTGAGGGAGTGAGAGAGACAGAGAGAAGTGGAGAGAGAGAGTGTGAGTGAGAGAGTGAGAGTGTCAGAGAGAAGTGGAGAGAGAGAGAGTGAGAGTGAGGGAGTGAGAAAGTCCGAGAGAAGTGGAGATCGAAAGTGTGAGTGAGGGAGTGAGAGAGACAGAGAGAAGTGGAGAGAGAGAGTGTCAGTGAGGGAGTGAGAGAGTCAGAGAGAAGTGGAGAGAGTGAGTGTCAGTGAGGGAGTGAGAGAGTCAGAGAGAAGTGGAGACAGAGTGTGAAGAGGGAGTGAGAGAGACAGTGAGAAGGGGAGAGAGAGTGTGAGTGAGGGAGTAAGAATGTCAGAGAGAAGTGGAGAGAGAGAGTGTGAGTGAGGGAGTGAGAGAGACAGCGAGAACTGGAGAGAGAGTGTGAGTGAGGGAGTGTGAGAGACAGAGAGAAGTGGAGAGAGAGAGAGAAGTGGAGAGAGAGAGTGTGAGTGAGAGAGTGAGAGAGACAGAGAGAAGTGGAGAGAGTGACTGTGAGTGAGGGAGTGAGACTGAGAGAGAGAAGTGTAGAGAGAAAGTGTGAGTGAGGGAGTGAGACTGAGAGAGAGAAGTGGAGAGAGAGAGTGTGAGTGAGGGAGTGTGAGAGACAGAGAGAAGTGGAGAGAGAGAGAGAAGTGGAGAGAGAGAGTGTGAGTGAGGGAGTGAGAGATTCAGAGAGAATTGGAGAGTGACTGTGAGTGAGGGAGTGAGACTGAGAGAGAGAAGTGTAGAGAGAAAGTGTGAGTGAGGGAGTGAGACTGAGAGAGAGAAGTGGAGAGAGAGAGTGTGAGTGTGGGAGTGACAGAGACAGAGAAGTGGAGAGAGAGATTGTGAAGAGGGAGTGAGTGTGTCAGAGAGATGTGGAGAGAGAGACTGTGAGTGAGGGAGTGAGAGAGAAGAGAGAAGTAGAGAGGGAGACTGAGTGAGGGAGTGAGAGAGTCAGGGAGAAGTGGAGAGAGAGAGTGTGAGTGATGGAGTGAGAGAGTCAGAGAGAAGTGGAGAGAGAGAGTGTGAGTGAGGGAGTGAGAGAGACAGAGAGAAGTGGAGATAGAGAGTGTGAGTGAGGGGGTGAGAGAGACAGAGAGAAGTGGAGATAGAGAGTGTCAGTGAGGGAGTGAGAGAGTCAGAGAGAAGTGGAGAGAGAGAGTGTCAGTGAGGGTGTGAGAGAGTCAGAGAGAAGTGGAGAGAAAGTGTGAAGAGGGAGTGAGAGAGACAGCGAGAAGGGGAGAGAGAGTGTGAGTGAGGGAGTAAGAATGTCAGAGAGAAGTGGAGAGAGAGAGTGTGAGTGAGGGAGTGAGAGAGACAGAGAGAAGTGGAGAGAGAGAGTGTGAGTGAGAGAGTGTGAGAGACAGCGAGAAGTGGAGAGAGAGAGTGTGAGTGAGGGATTGAGAGAGACAGCGAGAAGTGGAGAGAGAGTGTGAGTGAGGGAGTGTGAGAGACAGAGAGAAGTGGAGAGAGAGTGTGAGTGAGGGAGTGTGAGAGACAGAGAGAAGTGGAGAGAGAGAGTGTGAGTGAGGGATTGAGAGAGACAGCGAGAAGTGGAGAGAGAGTGTGAGTGAGGGAGTGTGAGAGACAGAGAGAAGTGGAGAGAGAGAGTGTGAGTGAGGGAGTGAGAGTCACAGATAGAAGTGGAGAGAGAGAGTGCGAGTGAGAGAATGAGAGAGTCAGAGAGAAGTGGAGGGAGAGTGTGAGTGAGGGAGTGAGAGAGACAGAGAGAAGTGGAGAGAGAGAGTGTGAGTGATGAAGTGAGAGAATCAGAGAGAAGTGGAGTGAGAGTGTGAGTGAGGGAGTGAGTGAGACAGAGAGAAGTGGAGAGAGAGAGTGTGAGTGAGGGAGTGAGAGTGTCAGAGAGAAGTGGAGAGAGAGAGAGAGAGTGAGAGTGAGGGAGTGAGAGAGTCAGAGAGAAGTGGAGAGAGAAGGTGTGAGTGAGGGATTGAGAGAGAAGAGAGAAGTAGAGAGAGAGACTGAGTGAGGGAGTGAGAGAGTCAGGGAGAAGTGGAGAGAGAGAGTGTGAGTGAGGGAGTGAGAGAGTCAGAGAGAAGTGGAGAGAGTGAGTGTCAGTGAGGGAGTGAGAGAGTCAGAGAGAAGTGGAGAGAGTGTGAAGAGGGAGTGAGAGAGACAGCGAGAAGGGGAGAGAGAGTGTGAGTGAGGGAGTAAGAATGTCAGAGAGAAGTGGAGAGAGAGAGTGTGAGTGAGGGAGTGAGAGTGTCAGAGAGAAGTGGAGAGAGAGAGTGTGAGTGAGGGAGTGAGAGAGACAGAGAGAAGTGGAGAGAGAGAGTGTGAGTGAGGGAGTGAGAGAGACAGAGAGAAGTGGAGAGAGAGAGTGTGAGTGAGGGAGTGTGAGAGACAGAGAGAAGTGGAGAGAGAGTGTGAGTGAGGGAGTGAGAGAGACAGCGAGAACTGGAGAGAGAGTGTGAGTGAGGGAGTGTGAGAGACAGAGAGAAGTGGAGATAGTGGGTGTGAGTGAGAGAGACAGAGAGAAGTGGAGATAGAGAGCGTGAGTGAGGGAGTGACAGAGACAGAGAAATGGAGAGAGAGAGTGGGAGTGAGATTGTCAGAGAGAAGTGGAGAGAGAGAGTGAGAGGGAGGGAGTGAGAGAGACAGAGAGAAGTGGAGAGAGAGAGTGTGAGTGAGGGAGTGAGAGAATCACATGAAGTGGAGAGAGAGTGTGAGTGGGGGAGTGAGAGAGACAGAGAGATGTGGAGAGAGAAAGTGTGCGTGAGAGAGTGAGATTGTCAGAGAGAAGTGGAGAGAGAGAGTGAGAGGGAGGGAGTGAGAGAGACAGAGAGAAGTGGAGAGAGAGAGTGTGAGTGAGGGATTGAGAGAGACAGAGAGAAGCGGAGATTGAGAGTATGAGTGAGGGAGTGAGAGAGTCAGAGAGAAGTGCAGAGAGTGAGTGTGAGTGAGGGAGTGTGAGAGACAGAGAGAAGTGGAGGGAGGGAGTGTGAGTGAGCGAGTGAGATTGTCAGAGAGAAGTGGAGAGAGAGTGTGAGTGATGGAGTGAAAGTGACAGAGAGAAGTGGAGAGAGAGAGTGTGAGTGAGGGAGTGAGAGTGTCAGAGAGAAGTGGAGAGAGAGAGTGCGAGTGAGAGAATGAGAGAGTCAGAGAGAAGTGGAGGGAGAGTGTGAGTGAGGGAGTGAGAGAGACAGAGAGAAGTGGAGAGAGAGAGTGTGAGTGATGAAGTGAGAGAATCAGAGAGAAGTGGAGTGAGAGTGTGAGTGAGGGAGTGAGTGAGACAGAGAGAAGTGGAGAGAGAGAGTGAGAGTGAGGGAGTGAGAGAGTCAGTGAGATGTGGAGAGAGAGAGTGTGATTGAGGGAGTGAGAGAGTCAGAGAGAAGTGGAGAGAGTGAGTGTCAGTGAGGGAGTGAGAGAGTCAATGAGAAGTGGAGAGAGTGTGAAGAGGGAGTGAGAGAGACAGCGAGAAGGGGAGAGAGAGTGTGAGTGAGGGAGTAAGAATGTCAGAGAGAAGTGGAGAGAGAGAGTGTGAGTGAGGGAGTGAGAGTGTCAGAGAGAAGTGGAGAGAGAGAGTGTGAGTGAGGGAGTGAGAGAGGCAGCGAGAACTGGAGAGAGAGTGTGAGTGAGGGAGTGTGAGAGACAGAGAGAAGTGGAGATAGTGGGTGTGAGTGAGAGAGACAGAGAGAAGTGGAGATAGAGAGTGTGAGTGAGAGAGTGAGAGAAACAGAGAGAAGTGGAGATAGAGAGTGTGAGTGATGGAGTGAGAGAGTCAGAGAGAAGTGGAGAGAGAGAATGTGAGTGAGGGAGTGAGAGAATCAAATGAAGTGGAGAGAGAGAGTGAGAGGGAGAGAGTGAGAGAGACAGAGAGAAGTGGAGAGAGAGAGTGTGAGTGAGGGAGTGAGAGTGTCAGAGAGAAGTGGAGAGAGAGAGTGTGAGTGAGGGAGTGAGAGTGTCAGAGAGAAGTGGAGAGAGAGATTGTGAGTGAGGGAGTGACAGAGACAGAGAAATTGCGAGAGAGAGTGTGAGTGAGGGAGTGAGAGTGTCAGAGAGAAGTGGAGAGAGAGTATGAGTGAGGGACTGAGAGAGACAGAGAGAAGTGGATAGAGAGTGTGTGAAGAGGGAGTGAGAGTGTCAGAGAGAAGTGGAGAGAGAGAGTGTGTGAGGGAGTGAGAGAGACAGAGAGAAGTGGAGAGAGAGAGTATGAGTGATGAAATGAGAGAGTCAGAGAGAAGTGGAGTGAGAGTGTGAGTGAGGGAGTGAGAGAGACAGAGAGAAGTGGAGAGAGAGAGTGTGAGTGAGAGAGTGAGAGTGTCAGAGAGAAGTGGAGAGAGAGAGAGTGAGAGTGAGGGAGTGAGAGAGTCCGAGAGAAGTGGAGAGAGAAGGTGTGAGTGAGGGAGTGAGAGAGACAGAGAGAAGTGGAGATCGAAAGTGTCAGTGAGGGAGTGAGAGAGACAGAGAGAAGTGGAGAGAGAGAGTGTGAGTGAGGGATTGAGAGAGGCAGCGAGAACTGGAGAGAGAGAGTGTGAGTGAGGGAGTGTGAGAGACAGAGAGAAGTGGAGATAGTGGGTGTGAGTGAGAGAGACAGAGAGAAGTGGAGATAGAGAGTGTGAGTGAGAGAGTGAGAGAAACAGAGAGAAGTGGAGATAGAGAGTGTGAGTGATGGAGTGAGAGAGTCAGAGAGAAGTGGAGAGAGAGAATGTGAGTGAGGGAGTGAGAGAATCAAATGAAGTGGAGAGAGAGAGTGAGAGGGAGAGAGTGAGAGAGACAGAGAGAAGTGGAGAGAGAGAGTGTGAGTGAGGGAGTGAGAGTGTCAGAGAGAAGTGGAGAGAGAGAGTGTGAGTGAGGGAGTGAGAGTGTCAGAGAGAAGTGGAGAGAGAGATTGTGAGTGAGGGAGTGACAGAGACAGAGAAATGGAGAGAGAGAGTGTGAGTGAGGGAGTGAGAGTGTCAGAGAGAAGTGGAGAGAGAGTACGAGTGAGGGACTGAGAGAGACAGAGAGAAGTGGAGAGAGAGTGTGTGAAGAGGGAGTGAGAGTGTCAGAGAGAAGTGGAGAGAGAGAGTGTGTGAGGGAGTGAGAGAGACAGAGAGAAGTGGAGAGAGAGAGTATGAGTGATGAAATGAGAGAGTCAGAGAGAAGTGGAGTGAGAGTGTGAGTGAGGGAGTGAGAGAGACAGAGAGAAGTGGAGAGACAGAGAGAAGTGGAGAGAGAGAGTGTGAGTGAGGGAGTGAGAGATTCAGAGAGAATTGGAGTGTGACTGTGAGTGAGGGAGTGAGACTGAGAGAGAGAAGTGTAGAGAGAAAGTGTGAGTGAGGGAGTGAGACTGAGAGAGAGAAGTGGAGAGAGAGAGTGTGAGTGTGGGAGTGACAGAGACAGAGAAGTGGAGAGAGAGATTGTGAAGAGGGAGTGAGTGTGTCAGAGAGATGTGGAGAGAGAGACTGTGAGTGAGGGAGTGAGAGAGAAGAGAGAAGTAGAGAGGGAGACTGAGTGAGGGAGTGAGAGAGTCAGGGAGAAGTGGAGAGAGAGAGTGTGAGTGATGGAGTGAGAGAGTCAGAGAGAAGTGGAGAGAGAGAGTGTGAGTGAGGGAGTGAGAGAGACAGAGAGAAGTGGAGATAGAGAGTGTGAGTGAGGGGGTGAGAGAGACAGAGAGAAGTGGAGATAGAGAGTGTCAGTGAGGGAGTGAGAGAGTCAGAGAGAAGTGGAGAGAGAGAGTGTCAGTGAGGGTGTGAGAGAGTCAGAGAGAAGTGGAGAGAAAGTGTGAAGAGGGAGTGAGAGAGACAGCGAGAAGGGGAGAGAGAGTGTGAGTGAGGGAGTAAGAATGTCAGAGAGAAGTGGAGAGAGAGAGTGTGAGTGAGGGAGTGAGAGAGACAGAGAGAAGTGGAGAGAGAGAGTGTGAGTGAGAGAGTGTGAGAGACAGCGAGAAGTGGAGAGAGAGTGTGAGTGAGGGAGTGTGAGAGACAGAGAGAAGTGGAGAGAGAGTGTGAGTGAGGGAGTGTGAGAGACAGAGAGAAGTGGAGAGAGAGAGTGTGAGTGAGGGAGTGAGAGTCACAGATAGAAGTGGAGAGAGAGAGTGCGAGTGAGAGAATGAGAGAGTCAGAGAGAAGTGGAGGGAGAGTGTGAGTGAGGGAGTGAGAGAGACAGAGAGAAGTGGAGAGAGAGAGTGTGAGTGATGAAGTGAGAGAATCAGAGAGAAGTGGAGTGAGAGTGTGAGTGAGGGAGTGAGTGAGACAGAGAGAAGTGGAGAGAGAGAGTGTGAGTGAGGGAGTGAGAGTGTCAGAGAGAAGTGGAGAGAGAGAGAGAGAGTGAGAGTGAGGGAGTGAGAGAGTCAGAGAGAAGTGGAGAGAGAAGGTGTGAGTGAGGGATTGAGAGAGAAGAGAGAAGTAGAGAGAGAGACTGAGTGAGGGAGTGAGAGAGTCAGGGAGAAGTGGAGAGAGAGAGTGTGAGTGAGGGAGTGAGAGTGTCAGAGAGAAGTGGAGAGAGAGAGAGAGAGTGAGAGTGAGGGAGTGAGAGAGTCAGAGAGAAGTGGAGAGAGAAGGTGTGAGTGAGGGATTGAGAGAGAAGAGAGAAGTAGAGAGAGAGACTGAGTGAGGGAGTGAGAGAGTCAGGGAGAAGTGGAGAGAGAGAGTGTGAGTGAGGGAGTGAGAGAGTCAGAGAGAAGTGGAGAGAGTGAGTGTCAGTGAGGGAGTGAGAGAGTCAGAGAGAAGTGGAGAGAGTGTGAAGAGGGAGTGAGAGAGACAGCGAGAAGGGGAGAGAGAGTGTGAGTGAGGGAGTAAGAATGTCAGAGAGAAGTGGAGAGAGAGAGTGTGAGTGAGGGAGTGAGAGTGTCAGAGAGAAGTGGAGAGAGAGAGTGTGAGTGAGGGAGTGAGAGAGACAGAGAGAAGTGGAGAGAGAGAGTGTGAGTGAGGGAGTGAGAGAGACAGAGAGAAGTGGAGAGAGAGAGTGTGAGTGAGGGAGTGTGAGAGACAGAGAGAAGTGGAGAGAGAGTGTGAGTGAGGGAGTGAGAGAGACAGCGAGAACTGGAGAGAGAGTGTGAGTGAGGGAGTGTGAGAGACAGAGAGAAGTGGAGATAGTGGGTGTGAGTGAGAGAGACAGAGAGAAGTGGAGATAGAGAGCGTGAGTGAGGGAGTGACAGAGACAGAGAAATGGAGAGAGAGAGTGGGAGTGAGATTGTCAGAGAGAAGTGGAGAGAGAGAGTGAGAGGGAGGGAGTGAGAGAGACAGAGAGAAGTGGAGAGAGAGAGTGTGAGTGAGGGAGTGAGAGAATCACATGAAGTGGAGAGAGAGTGTGAGTGGGGGAGTGAGAGAGACAGAGAGATGTGGAGAGAGAAAGTGTGCGTGAGAGAGTGAGATTGTCAGAGAGAAGTGGAGAGAGAGAGTGAGAGGGAGGGAGTGAGAGAGACAGAGAGAAGTGGAGAGAGAGAGTGTGAGTGAGGGAGTGAGAGAATCACATGAAGTGGAGAGAGAGTGTGAGTGGGGGAGTGAGAGAGACAGAGAGATGTGGAGAGAGAAAGTGTGCGTGAGAGAGTGAGATTGTCAGAGAGAAGTGGAGAGAGAGAGTGAGAGGGAGGGAGTGAGAGAGACAGAGAGAAGTGGAGAGAGAGAGTGTGAGTGAGGGATTGAGAGAGACAGAGAGAAGCGGAGATTGAGAGTATGAGTGAGGGAGTGAGAGAGTCAGAGAGAAGTGCAGAGAGTGAGTGTGAGTGAGGGAGTGTGAGAGACAGAGAGAAGTGGAGGGAGGGAGTGTGAGTGAGGGAGTGAGATTGTCAGAGAGAAGTGGAGAGAGAGTGTGAGTGATGGAGTGAAAGTGACAGAGAGAAGTGGAGAGAGAGAGTGTGAGTGAGGGAGTGAGAGTGTCAGAGAGAAGTGGAGAGAGAGAGTGCGAGTGAGAGAATGAGAGAGTCAGAGAGAAGTGGAGGGAGAGTGTGAGTGAGGGAGTGAGAGAGACAGAGAGAAGTGGAGAGAGAGAGTGTGAGTGATGAAGTGAGAGAATCAGAGAGAAGTGGAGTGAGAGTGTGAGTGAGGGAGTGAGTGAGACAGAGAGAAGTGGAGAGAGAGAGTGAGAGTGAGGGAGTGAGAGAGTCAGGGAGAAGTGGAGAGAGAGAGTGTGAATGAGGGAGTGAGAGAGTCAGAGAGAAGTGGAGAGAGTGAGTGTCAGTGAGGGAGTGAGAGAGTCAATGAGAAGTGGAGAGAGTGTGAAGAGGGAGTGAGAGAGACAGCGAGAAGGGGAGAGAGAGTGTGAGTGAGGGAGTAAGAATGTCAGAGAGAAGTGGAGAGAGAGAGTGTGAGTGAGGGAGTGAGAGTGTCAGAGAGAAGTGGAGAGAGAGAGTGTGAGTGAGGGAGTGAGAGAGGCAGCGAGAACTGGAGAGAGAGTGTGAGTGAGGGAGTGTGAGAGACAGAGAGAAGTGGAGATAGTGGGTGTGAGTGAGAGAGACAGAGAGAAGTGGAGATAGAGAGTGTGAGTGAGAGAGTGAGAGAAACAGAGAGAAGTGGAGATAGAGAGTGTGAGTGATGGAGTGAGAGAGTCAGAGAGAAGTGGAGAGAGAGAATGTGAGTGAGGGAGTGAGAGAATCAAATGAAGTGGAGAGAGAGAGTGAGAGGGAGAGAGTGAGAGAGACAGAGAGAAGTGGAGAGAGAGAGTGTGAGTGAGGGAGTGAGAGTGTCAGAGAGAAGTGGAGAGAGAGAGTGTGAGTGAGGGAGTGAGAGTGTCAGAGAGAAGTGGAGAGAGAGATTGTGAGTGAGGGAGTGACAGAGACAGAGAAATTGCGAGAGAGAGTGTGAGTGAGGGAGTGAGAGTGTCAGAGAGAAGTGGAGAGAGAGTATGAGTGAGGGACTGAGAGAGACAGAGAGAAGTGGATAGAGAGTGTGTGAAGAGGGAGTGAGAGTGTCAGAGAGAAGTGGAGAGAGAGAGTGTGTGAGGGAGTGAGAGAGACAGAGAGAAGTGGAGAGAGAGAGTATGAGTGATGAAATGAGAGAGTCAGAGAGAAGTGGAGTGAGAGTGTGAGTGAGGGAGTGAGAGAGACAGAGAGAAGTGGAGAGAGAGAGTGTGAGTGAGAGAGTGAGAGTGTCAGAGAGAAGTGGAGAGAGAGAGAGTGAGAGTGAGGGAGTGAGAGAGTCCGAGAGAAGTGGAGAGAGAAGGTGTGAGTGAGGGAGTGAGAGAGACAGAGAGAAGTGGAGATCGAAAGTGTCAGTGAGGGAGTGAGAGAGACAGAGAGAAGTGGAGAGAGAGAGTGTGAGTGAGGGATTGAGAGAGGCAGCGAGAACTGGAGAGAGAGAGTGTGAGTGAGGGAGTGTGAGAGACAGAGAGAAGTGGAGATAGTGGGTGTGAGTGAGAGAGACAGAGAGAAGTGGAGATAGAGAGTGTGAGTGAGAGAGTGAGAGAAACAGAGAGAAGTGGAGATAGAGAGTGTGAGTGATGGAGTGAGAGAGTCAGAGAGAAGTGGAGAGAGAGAATGTGAGTGAGGGAGTGAGAGAATCAAATGAAGTGGAGAGAGAGAGTGAGAGGGAGAGAGTGAGAGAGACAGAGAGAAGTGGAGAGAGAGAGTGTGAGTGAGGGAGTGAGAGTGTCAGAGAGAAGTGGAGAGAGAGAGTGTGAGTGAGGGAGTGAGAGTGTCAGAGAGAAGTGGAGAGAGAGATTGTGAGTGAGGGAGTGACAGAGACAGAGAAATGGAGAGAGAGAGTGTGAGTGAGGGAGTGAGAGTGTCAGAGAGAAGTGGAGAGAGAGTACGAGTGAGGGACTGAGAGAGACAGAGAGAAGTGGAGAGAGAGTGTGTGAAGAGGGAGTGAGAGTGTCAGAGAGAAGTGGAGAGAGAGAGTGTGTGAGGGAGTGAGAGAGACAGAGAGAAGTGGAGAGAGAGAGTATGAGTGATGAAATGAGAGAGTCAGAGAGAAGTGGAGTGAGAGTGTGAGTGAGGGAGTGAGAGAGACAGAGAGAAGTGGAGAGAGAGAGTGTGAGTGAGAGAGTGAGAGTGTCAGAGAGAAGTGGAGAGAGAGAGAGTGAGAGTGAGGGAGTGAGAGAGTCCGAGAGAAGTGGAGAGAGAAGGTGTGAGTGAGGGAGTGAGAGAGACAGAGAGAAGTGGAGATCGAAAGTGTGAGTGAGGGAGTGAGAGAGACAGAGAGAAGTGGAGATAGAGAGTGTCAGTGAGGGAGTGAGAGAGTCAGGGAGAATTGGAGAGAGTGAGTGTCAGTGAGGGAGTGAGAGAGTCAGAGAGAAGTGGAGACAGAGTGTGAAGAGGGAGTGAGAGAGACAGTGAGAAGGGGAGAGAGAGTGTGAGTGAGGGAGTAAGAATGTCAGAGAGAAGTGGAGAGAGAGAGTGTGAGTGAGGGATTGAGAGAGACAGCGAGAACTGGAGAGAGAGTGTGAGTGAGGGAGTGTGAGAGACAGAGAGAAGTGGAGAGAGAGAGAGAAGTGGAGAGAGAGAGTGTGAGTGAGAGAGTGAGAGAGACAGAGAGAAGTGGAGAGAGAGAGTGTGAGTGAGGGATTGAGAGAGACAGCGAGAAGTGGAGAGAGTGTGTGAGTGAGGAAGTGTGAGAGACAGAGAGAAGTGGAGATAGTGGGTGTGAGTGAGAGAGACAGAGAGAAGTGGAGATAGAGAGCGTGAGTGAGGGAGTGAGAGAGTCAGAGACAAGTGGAGAGAGAGAATGTGAGTGAGGGATTGAGAGAATCACATGAAGTGGAGAGAGAGTGTGAGTGAGGGAGTGAGAGTGACAGAGAGATGTGGAGAGAGAAAGTGTGCGTGAGAGAGTGAGATTGTCAGAGAGAAGTGGAGAGAGAGAGTGAGAGGGAGGGAGTGAGAGAGACAGAGAGAAGTGGAGAGAGAGAGTGTGAGTGAGGGAGTGAGAGATTCAGAGAGAATTGGAGAGTGAATGTGAGTGAGGGAGTGAGACTGAGAGAGAGAAGTGTAGAGAGAGACTGTGAGTGAGAGATTGAGATTGTCAGACAGAAGTGGAGAAAGAGAGTGAGAGTGAGCGAGTGAGAGAGTCAGAGAGAAATGGAGAGAGCGAGTGTGAGTGAGGGAGTGAGCGAGTCAGAGAATAGTGGAGAGAGAGAATGTGAGTGAGGGAGTGAGAGAGACAGGGAGAAGTGGAGAGAGAGTGTGAGTGAGGGAGTTTGAGAGACAGTGTGAGAGAGTCAGAGAGAAGTGGAGAGAGAGAGTGTGAGTGAGGGAGTGAGACTGAGAGAGAGAAGTGGAGATTGAGAGTATGAGTGAGGGAGGTTCAGAGACAGAGAGAAGTGGAGAGAGAGACTGTGAGTGAGGGAGTGAGAGAAACAGCGAGAAGTGGAGAGAGAGTGTGAGTGAGGGAGTTTGAGAGACAGTGTGAGAGAGTCAGAGAGAAGTGGAGAGAGAGAGTGTGAGTGAGGGAGTGAGCGTGTTAGAGAGATGTGGAGAGAGAGAGTGTGAGTGAGGGAGTGAGCGTGTCAGAGAGAAGTGGAGAGAGAGATTGTGAAGTGGGAGTGAGAGTGTTAAGAGAGATGTGGCGAGAGAGAGTGTGAGTGAGGGAGTGAGCGTGTCAGAGAGAAGTGGAGAGAGAGAGTGTGAAGAGGGAGTGAGAGTGTCGGAGAGAAGTGGAAGAGAGAGAATGTGAGTGAGGGAGTGCGAGAGTCAAAGTGAAGTGGAGAGAGAGCGTGTGAGTGAGGGAGTGAGACTGTCAGAGAGATGTGGAGAGAGAGACTGTGTGAATGAGGGAGTGAGAGAGTCAGAGAGAAGTGGAGAGAGAGAATGTGAGTGAGGGAGTGCGAGAGTCAAAGTGAAGTGGAGAGAGAGCGTGTGAGTGAGGGAGTGAGACTGTCAGAGAGATGTGGAGAGAGAGACTGTGTGAATGAGGGAGTGAGAGAGTCAGAGAGAAGTGGAGAGAGAGAGTGTGAGTGAGGGAGTGAGAGAGAAGAAGAGAAGTGGAGAGAGAGAGACTTTGAGTGAGGGAGTGAGAGATTCAGAGAGAATTGGAGAGTGAGTGTGAGTGAGGGAGTGAGGCTGAGAGAGAGAAGTGGAGAGAGAGAGTGTGAGTGAGGGAGTGACAGAGACAGAGAAGTGGAGAGAGAGAGAGTGAGTGAGGGAGTGAGAGTGTCAGAGAGATGTGGAGAGAGAGATTGTGAAGAGGGAGTGAGAGTGTCAGAGAGATGTGGAGAGAGAGAGTGTGAGTGAGGGAGTGAGAGTGTCAGAGAGAAGTGGAGAGAGAGAGTATGAGTGAGGGACTGAGAGAGACAGAGAGAAGTGGAGAGAGAGAGTGTGAAGAGGGAGTGAGAGATTCAGAGAGAAGTGGAGAGAGAGAGTGTGAAGAGGGAGTGAGAGTGTCAGAGAGAAGTGGAGAGAGAGAGTGTGAGTGAGGGAGTGAATTTGTCAGAGAGAAATGGAGAGAGAGATTGTGAGTGAGAGAGTGAGATTGTCAGAGAGAAGTGGAGAGAGAGAGTGAGAGTGAGGGAGTGACAGAGTCAGAGAAAAGTGGAGAGAGAGATTGTGAGTGAGGGAGTGAGAGTGTCAGAGAGAAGTGGAGAGAGAGAATGTGAGTGAGGGAGTGCGAGAGTCAAAGTGAAGTGGAGAGAGAGCGTGTGAGTGAGGGAGTGAGACTGTCAGAGAGATGTGGAGAGAGAGAGTGTGTGAGTGAGGGAGTGAGAGAGACAGAGAGAAGTGGAGAGAGAGAGTGTGAGTGAGGGAGTGAGAGATTCAGAGAGATGTGGAGAGAGAGAGTGTGAGTGAGGGAGTGAGAGAGACAGAGAGAAGTGGAGAGAGAATGTGAATGAGGCAGTGAGAGAGTCACAGAGAAGTGGAGAGAGAGAGTGTGTGTGAGGGAGTGAGAGAGACAGGGAGAAGTGGAGAGAGAGTGTGAGTGAGGGAGTTTGAGAGACAGTGTGAGAGAGTCAGAGAGAAGTGGAGAGAGAGTTTGAGTGAGGGAGTGAGACTGAGAGAGAGAAGTGGAGAGAGAGAGTGTGAGTGAGGGAGTGAGACTGAGAGAGAGAAGTGGAGAGAGAGTGTGTGAGTGAGGGAGTGAGAGTGTCAGAGAGAAGTGGAGAGAGAGAGTATGAGTTAGGGTGTGAGAGAGACAGAGAGAAGTGGAGAGAGAGATTGTGAAGAGGGAGTGAGTGTGTCAGAGAGAAGTGGAGAGAGAGAGTTTGAGTGAGGGAGTGAGAGAGTCAGGGTGGAGTGGAGAGAGCGAGGGGGTGAGATAGGGACAGAAGTAAAGGGAGGGAGGAAGTTTAATGGGAACTTTGGATCAGGTGTAGACCACTCAGCCCCTCGAGCCCTGCTCCCCCAGTCTATACGATCCTGGCTGATCTGATTGTCACCCCAACCCCACATTCCCGTCGACCCCCCGATAACCTTTCACCCCCCCTTGTTAACCAAGAATCTATCCACCTCTGTCTTAAAAATATTCAGAGACTCTGCTTCCCCCGCCCTCTGATGGAGAGACTTCCAAAGTCTCACCAGCCTCTGAGAGAAAACATTTCTCCTCATCTCCGTCCTAAATGGGTGACCCCCTTATTTTTAAACAGTGACCCCCCCCCCCACCCCCGAGTTCTAGATTCTCCCACAAGAGGAAACATTCTCTCCACATCCACCCATTCCAAAACCCCCTCGGGGTCCTTAAAGGTTTCAATCCAGTCGCCTCTCACTCTTCTAAACTCCAGCGGGTACGAGCCTAACCTGTCCAACCTTTCCTCATGAGACAACCCACCCATTCCTGGGATTAGTCTGGTAAACCTTCTCTGAACTGGCTTCCAACACAGTTACATCCTTCCTTAAATAAGGAGACCTGTACTGCACACAGTGCTCCAGATGTGGTCTCACCAGTGCCCTGGACAACTGGAACAAAGCTTTTATACTCCATCCCCCTTTGCAATAATCTACAACAGTCCATTTTCCTTCCTCATCACTTGCTGTGTCTGCACACTAACTTCTTGTGGGTTCATGCACCAGGACACCCAGATCCCTCTGCACCTGTGCGTTCTGCAATCTCTCTCCATTTAAACAATCCTCTGCTTTATTATTCCTCCTGTCAAAGTGCACACGTTCACATGTTCCCTCATTGTGCTCCCCATCTGCTAAATCTTTGTCCACTCACTTACCCTGGCTCTATCCCTTTGCAGACCCGTTATGGCCTCTCCATGACTTACTGTCCTCCTTATCTTTGTGTCATCAGTAAATTCACCTCCCATCCATTCAGTCCTTTCATCCAATTCATGAACTTGGATTGTAAATAGGTGAGGTCCCAGCACTGATCCCCTTGGGACTCCACTAATGACAGATTGCCAAGTGGAAAATGACCCATTTATGCCTACTCTCTGTTCCTGTTAGCTAACCAACCCTCTATCCATGCTGATAGGAAACAGCGGACAGAAGAAACTCTGGCTCTCGAAGGGTTCAAAACTGATAAGGACGAAGTGTTGAATAGACTGTCGGTGCTTAAAGGTTGGCAAGTCTCCGGGACCGGATGAGATGTATCCAAGGATATTGAAGGAAGTGAGAGTGGGAATTGCTGGGGACACCGGCCATAATCCTTCAGTCTTCCCTAGACTCAGGGCAGGTGCCAGAGGACTGGAGAATTCCCAACATTACACCCTTGTTCAAGAAAGTGCTGTAAGGATAAGCCCAGCAATTACAGAGCAGTCAGTTTAACTACAGTGCTGGGCAGGAGCCTAGAAATGATTCGTCGGGATAGAATTAGCAGTCACGTGGAGAAAATGTGGGTTGATGAGAGAAGAGCCAGCGTGGACTCCTAAAGGGGAAATCGTGTTTAACCAACCTGCTGGAGTTTTTGTTTTGAAGAGGTAACAGAGAAGGTTGATGAGGGTAATGCTGTTGATGTGGTGTCAAAGGGCATTTGACACAGAGCCACACAACAGGCGTGTGTATAAATGAACAGGCGCAATGTGGATACAAAATTGGCTGAAAAGTCAGGAGCAGAGAGTCATGGTCAATGGATATTTATCGGGCTGGAGGATGGTTTGTAGTGGAGTTCCCTAGGGGTGGGTACTGGGACCCTTGCTTTTCCTGATATATATTAATGATCTAGATCTTGTCAGACAGAGAGAGATATGGTCAGAGACAGAGAGTGAGAGGGAGAGAGTCAGAGAGAAGCAAAGAGGGAGAGGGGTAGATTCATAGAGAGAGAGAGTGACAGAGGCAGAGGGGGAGAGTCAGAGAGAGAGAGAGAGAGAGAGACAGGGTGAGAGAGTCAGAGGGGGACAGACAGAGAGATATGGTCAGAGACAGAGAGTGAGGGGGAGAGAGAAGCAAAGAGAGAGGGGTAGATTCATAGAGAGAGAGAGAGAGAAAGAGAGAGGGAGAGTGATAGAGACAGAGGAGGAGAGTGAGAGAGAGGCAGAGACAGAGAGAGAGAGAGAGAGAAAGTGACATACAGAGTGAGAGAGAGACACACACAAGGTGAGAGAGACAGCGAGATGGAGCGAGACAGGGAGAGATAAAAAGAGACAAACAGAGAGAGAGAGAAACAGGGCGAGAGAGAAAGTCAGAGAGAGAAAGAGAGAGCAAATAACCACAACGTTGCTGAGCATGCAGACATGGACCATCTCATCCCCCTCATTCTTACATCCCTCAAGTTTAAGACAGATCCCAGTAGGCAGAAGGAGCAGTGACTGAATTCCCAGCAGACAGGAGGAGCAGGGATTGAATTCCCAGCAGACAGGAGGAGCAGGGATTGAATTCCCAGCAGACAGGAGGAGCAGTGAATGAATTCCCAGCAGACAGGAGGAGCAGTGATTGAATTCCCAGCAGGTGGGAGGAGCAGTGATTGAATTCCCAGCAGACAGCCAGGAGCAGTGATTGAATTCCCAGCAGACAGGAGGAGCAGTGAATGAATTCCCAGCAGACAGGAGGAGCAGTGATTGAATTCCCAGCAGGTGGGAGGAGCAGTGATTGAATTCCCAGCAGACAGCCAGGAGCAGTGATTGAATTCCCAGCAGACAGCCAGGAGCAGTGATTGAATTCCCAGCAGACAGGAGGAGCAGTGATTGAATTCCCAGCAGGTGGGAGGAGCAGTGATTGAATTCCCAGCAGGTGGGAGGAGCAGTGATTGAATTCCCAGCAGACAGCCAGGAGCAGTGATTGAATTCCCAGCAGACAGCCAGGAGCAGTGATTGAATTCCCAGCAGACAGGAGGAGCAGTGATTGAATTCCCAGCAGGTGGGAGGAGCAGTGATTGAATTCCCAGCAGGTGGGAGGAGCAGTGATTGAATTCCCAGCAGACAGCCAGGAGCAGTGATTGAATTCCCAGCAGACAGCCAGGAGCAGTGATTGAATTCCCAGCAGACAGCCAGGAGCAGTGATTGAATTCCCAGCAGACAGGAGGAGCAGTGAATGAATTCCCAGCAGACGGGAGGAGCAGTGATTGAATTCCCAGCAGGTGGGAGGAGCAGTGATTGAATTCCCAGCAGACAGCCAGGAGCAGTGATTGAATTCCCAGCAGACAGCCAGGAGCAGTGATTGAATTCCCAGCAGACAGGAGGAGCAGTGATTGAATTCCCAGCAGGTGGGAGGAGCAGTGATTGAATTCCCAGCAGACAGCCAGGAGCAGTGATTGAATTCCCAGCAGACAGCCAGGAGCAGTGATTGAATTCCCAGCAGACAGCCAGGAGCAGTGATTGAATTCCCAGCAGACAGAAGGAGCAGGGATTGAATTCCCAGTAGACAGGAGAAGCAGGGATTGAATTCCCAGCAGACGGCCAGGAGCAGGGATTGAATTCCCAGCAGAGGGCCAGGAGCAGGGAGCCAGGCTCCCCAGCGCTCCGAGCTGGGTGGACAGGAAGGGGCGGGTGTGACTGTGCTCGGTCGAGGCTGACCTTGAACTTCATGGAGCTGAGCTTGTAGAGGATGTCTCCCAGGTTCTCGCGGATGACTGACCAGGTGATCTGGCTCTCGGAGTGCGCTGTGGTCTCCACCGTGTGCCGCGCCAGCTCATAGAACCCGATGATGTTCTGTAGGATCCCCACCGTCTTGTAGAAGGGGCAAAACCTGCGGAGAGAGAGGGAGAGAGGGGGGAAGGCACCGTCAGGGTGAGGTGACAGGCGGAGGGGGACAATCACGTGTGCTGGGGGGTGGGGGGGCTGTTCAGTGACTCCCGAGCACCGTCATGGAGGAGGGGAGGTGATGCCTCCCCCAGTCGAACAGCTCCCCCACCTGGCAGGAGCAGCGATGCGGACACTGGCGGAGCCCATCTCCCCGGCCGCCCCTCACTCCCATGCGCCCCCCGACCCCCTACCCATCTCCGCTCCCGCCCAGTCCCCACCCCCTCCCCAACCCCCACCCCCCGACTTACCTGTCGTATGGAGAATGTCCATTCTGCTGCAGGAAATCATCCTTAAGGAGCTTTGCCACCTCCAGAGTGATCTTATCGGTCTCAGCCAAGGAAGCCTGGGGGAGAAAGGGCAGATTCAAAAATATATACATTATGGGCAGAGATGGGGAGGGAGGGAGTGACAGAGGGACAGAGACAGTGAGGGATAGAGAGTGAGAGAGAGAGAGAGAGAGAGAGAGAGAGAGTTAAAGAGAGGAAGTGAGAGAGAGGATAAGAGAGAGGGACAGAGATAGAGAGAGATATGGAGAGAGAGAGACAGAGAGAGAGAGACAGACAGAGAGAGAGAGACAGAGAGCGAGAGAGACAGAGAGAGAGAGGGAGACAGAGAGAGAGAGGGAGACAGAGAGAGAGAGGGAGACAGAGAGAGAGGGAGAGACAGAGAGAGAGGGAGAGACAGAGAGAGAGGGAGAGACAGAGAGAGAGGGAGAGAGAGAAACTGAAACAGAGAGGGAGACAGAGAGAGGGTGAGAGACAGAGGGTGAGAGACAGAGAGATATACTTACACACAGTAACAGACATGCAAATACTCACACACTGTAACAGACACGCAAATACTCACACTGTAACAGACACACAAATACTCACACACAGTAACAGACATGCAAATACTCACACACTGTAACAGACACGCAAATACTCACACTGTAACAGACACACAAATACTCACACACAGTAACAGACATGCAAATACTCACACACTGTAACAGACACGCAAATACCCACACTGTAACAGACACACAAATACTCACACTGTAACAGACACACAAATACTCACACACTGTAACAGACATGCAAATACTCACACTGTAACAGACACACAAATACTCACACACAGTAACACACACAAATACTCACACACAGTAACAGACACACAAATACTCACACACAGTAACAGACACACAAATACTCACACACAGTAACAGACACGCAAATGCTCACACACAGTAACACACACAAATACTCACACACAGTAACAGACACACAAATACTCACACACTAACAGACACGCAAATACTCACACTGTAACAGACACACAAATACCCACACACAGTAACAGACAAGCAAATACTCACACTGTAACAGACACACAAATACTCACACACAGTAACAGACACGCAAATACTCACACACAGTAACAGACACGCAAATACTCACACACTGTAACAGACACGCAAATACTCACACTGTAACAGACACACAAATACTCACTGTAACAGACACACAAATACTCACACACAGTAACAGACACACAAATACTCACACACTGTAACAGACATGCAAATACTCACACTGTAACAGACACACAAATACTCACACACAGTAACACACACAAATACTCACACACAGAAACACACACAAATACTCACACACAGAAACACACACAAATACTCACACACAGTAACAGACACACAAATACTCACACACAGTAACAGACACGCAAATGCTCACACACAGTAACACACACAAATACTCACACACAGTAACAGACACACAAATACTCACACACTAACAGACACGCAAATACTCACACTGTAACAGACACACAAATACCCACACACAGTAACAGACAAGCAAATACTCACACTGTAACAGACACACAAATACTCACACACAGTAACAGACACGCAAATACTCACACACAGTAACAGACACGCAAATACTCACACTGTAACAGACACACAAATACTCACACACAGTAACACACACAAATACTCACACACAGTAACACACACAAATACTCACACACAGTAACACACACAAATACTCACACACAGTAACAGACACAAATACTCACACACAGTAACAGACACGCAAATACTCACACACTGTAACACACACAAATACTCAAACACAGTAACACACACAAATACTCACACACAGTAACAGACACGCAAATATTCACACACTGTAACACACACAAATACTCACACACTGTAACACACACAGATACTCACACACAGTAACACACACAAATACTCACACACAGTAACACACACAAATACTCACACACTGTAACAGATACACAAATACTCACACACAGTAACACACACAAATACTTACACACTGTAACAGACACACAAATACTCACACACAGTAACACACACAAATACTCACACACAGTAACACACACAAATACTCACACACAGTAACACACACAAATACTCACACACAGTAACACACACAAATACTCACACACAGTAACAGACACACAAATACTCACACACAGTAACACACACAAATACTCACACACAGTAACAGACACACAAATACTCACACACAGTAACACACACAAATACTCACACACAGTAACACACACAAATACTCACACACAGTAACAGACACACAAATACTCACAAGCAATGATAGATACGCAAATGCTGAGACACACACCGATCCTCACACATCACAGACACACACACACAGAGAGAGAGATACTAACAGAGAGCGAGACTGACCGAGGGAGAGAGACTGACAGATGGCGGGTGGGTGCATACGAACAGAGAGGGAGAGAGAGAGAAAGAGATACTGACAGACAGAGGGGGAGTGAGAGACTGACAGAGATTGAGGCGGGGGTGATACAGACAGACAGACAGGGGTGGGGTGCGGTGGGTAGAGGTGGAGGGACTGAGTGACAGGCAGAAATAGATAGATTGACAGAGAGAGAGAGAGAGATGCAAACACAGTGACAGTCGTACAGTCCCCAGAACCTTGGCTCCCCTCCCTCCCTCACCTTTCCAACCAGCTGGACAATCTCAGCCAGGTCTTCCTCCTCCTGAAGAATCTCCTTGGCCTTAGTGCGGAGAGGGACAAACTCCGAGAAGTGCTTCTCATAATACTCGTCCAGAGCACGCGTGTACTTACTGTAGCTGATCAGCCAGTTAACCGAGGGGAAATGTTTCTGCTGTGCTAGCTTCTTATCAAGACCCCAGAATACCTGCAATAGAAGGTGGAGAGGAAGTTGGAACTCTCTGGTTACATAAAGGTGCAGCCTGAAGCACTCAGCTCCTAATGTCTCTGACAGCTTTTTAACACATACCATTCCAGTGATAGACCACTCAGCACAGAGCATCAGACCATGCGGCACTCCCTCATTACTGACCCTCCGACAGTGCAGCACTCCCTCAGTACTGACCCTCCGACAGTGCAGCACTCCCTCAGTACTGACCCTCCGACAGTGCAGCACTCCCTCAGTACTGACCATCCGACAGTGCAGCACTCCCTCAGTACTGACCTTCCTACAGTGCAGCACTCCCTCAGTACTGACCATCCGACAGTGCAGCACTCCCTCAGTACTGACCCTCCGACAGTGCAGCACTCCCTCAGTACTGACCCTCCGACAGTGCAGCACTCCTTTAGTATTGACACTCCGACAGTGCAGCACTCCCTCAGTACTGACCCTCCGACAGTGCAGCACTCCCTCAGTACTGACCATCCGACAGTGCAGCACTCCCTCAGTACTGACCTTCCTATAGTGCAGCACTCCCTCAGTACTGACCATCCGACAGTGCAGCACTCCCTCAGTACTGACCCTCCGACAGTGCAGCACTCCCTCAGTACTGACCCTACGACAGTGCAGCACTCCCTCAGTACTGACCCTCCAACAGTGCAGCACTCTCTCAGTACTGGAGGAGTTTACAGAGATAGGGAGGGTTTTAGGTGCTGGAGGAGGTTACAGAGATACGGAGGGTAGTAGGGAGCTGGAGGAGGTTACAGAGATAGGGAGGGGTGTAGGGGCTGGAGGAGGTTAAAGAGATAGGGAGGGTTGTAGGGGATGGAGGAGGTTACAGAGATAGGGAGGGGTGTAGGGGCTGGAGGAGGTTAAAGAGATAGGGAGGGTTGTAGGGGCTGGAGGAGGTTACAGAGATAGGGAGGGGTCTAGGGGCTGGAGGAGGTGATAGAGATAGGGAGGGTTGTGGGGACTGGAGGAGGTTACAGAGATAGGGAGGGTTGTAGGGGCTGGAGGAGGTTACAGAGATAGGGAGTGTTGTAGGGACTGGAGGAGGTTACAGAGATTGGGAGGGTTGTAGGGGCTGGAGGAGGTTACAGAGATAGGGAGGGTAGTAGGGAGCTGGAGGAGGTTACAGAGATAGGGAGGGGTGTAGGTGCTGGAGGGAGGTTAAAGAGATAGGGAGGGTTGTAGGAGCTGGAGGAGGTTACAGAGATAGGGAGGGTTGTAGGGGCTGGAGGAGGTTACAGAGATAGGGAGGGGTGTAGGTGCTGGAGGAGGTTAAAGAGATAGGGAGGGTTGTAGGGGCTGGAGGAGATTACAGAGATAGGGAGGGGTGTAGGGGCTGGAGGAGGTTAAAGAGGTAGGGAGGGTTGTAGGGGCTGGAGGAGGTTACAGAGATAGGGAGGGGTCTAGGGGCTGGAGGAGGTGATAGAGATAGGGAGGGTTGTAGGGACTGGAGTAGGTTACAGAGATAGGGAGGGTTGTAGGGGCTGGAGGAGGTTACAGAGATAGGGAGTGTTGTAGGGACTGGAGGAGGTTACAGAGATTGGGAGGGTTGTAGGGGCTGGAGGAGGTTACAGAGATAGGGAGGGTTGTAGGGTCTGGAGGAGGTTACAGAGATAGGGAGGGTTGTAGGAGCTGGAGGAGGTTGCAGAGATAGGGTGGGTTGTAGGGGCTGGAGGAGGTTACAGAGATAGGGAGGGTAGTAGGGAGCTGGAGGAGGTTACAGAGATAGGGAGGGTTGTAGGGGCTGGCGGAGGTTACAGAGATAGGGAGGGTTGTAGGGGCTGGCGGAGGTTACAGAGATAGGGAGGGTTGTAGGGGCTGGAGGAGGTTACAGAGATAGAGAGGGTAGTAGGGAGCTGGAGGAGGTTAAAGAGATAGTGAGGGTGTAGGGACTGGAGGAGGTTACAGAGATAGGGAGGGTTGTAGGGGCTGGAGGAGGTTACAGAGATAGGGAGGGGTCTAGGGGCTGGAGGAGGTGATAGAGATAGGGAGGGTTGTAGGGACTGGAGTAGGTTACAGAGATAGGGAGGGTTGTAGGGGCTGGAGGAGGTTACAGAGATAGGGAGTGTTGTAGGGACTGGAGGAGGTTACAGAGATTGGGAGGGTTGTAGGGGCTGGAGGAGGTTACAGAGATAGGGAGGGTTGTAGGGTCTGGAGGAGGTTACAGAGATAGGGAGGGTTGTAGGAGCTGGAGGAGGTTGCAGAGATAGGGTGGGTTGTAGGGGCTGGAGGAGGTTACAGAGATAGGGAGGGTAGTAGGGAGCTGGAGGAGGTTACAGAGATAGGGAGGGGTGTAGGTGCTGGAGGAGGTTAAAGAGATAGGGAGGGTTGTAGGGGCTGGCGGAGGTTACAGAGATAGGGAGGGTTGTAGGGGCTGGAGGAGGTTACAGAGATAGAGAGGGTAGTAGGGAGCTGGAGGAGGTTAAAGAGATAGTGAGGGTGTAGGGACTGGAGGAGGTTACAGAGATAGGGAGGGTTGTAGGGGCTGGAGGAGGTTACAGAGATAGGGAGGGGTCTAGGGGCTGGAGGAGGTGATAGAGATAGGGAGGGTTGTAGGGACTGGAGGAGGTTACAGAGATAGGGAGTGTTGTAGGGACTGGAGGAGGTTACAGAGATAGGGAGGGTTGTAGGGGCTGGAGGAGATTACAGAGATAGGGAGTGTTGTAGGGACTGGAGGAGGTTACAGAGATAGGGAGAGTTGTAGGGGCTGGAGGAAGTTACAGAGATAGGGAGGGGTGTAGGGGCTGGAGGAGGTTACAGAGATAGGGAGGGTTGTAGGGGCTGGAGGAGGTTACAGCGATAGGGAGGGTTGTAGGGGCTGGATGAGGTTACAGAGATAGGGAGGGTTGTAGGGGCTGGAGGAGGTTACAGAGATAGGGAGGGGTGTAGGGGGTGGAGGTGTTTACAGAGATAGGGAGGGGTGTAGGGGCTGGAGGAGGTTACAGAGAGAGGGAGGGGTGTAGGGGGTGGACAGTAATTTGAACAGAGAAATGCTGGAATCAGTGAGTGTCCATGGTGATTTGCCAGTGGGAGGGGAGGGGGGGTCTAGGTAAGTGGGTTTATACAATGCCCTCAGCATGTCAGGAATTTTGTCTGACTCCGTACTGGAATATTGACCCTCCTATGTTGCAGCCGACAACTCAAGACAGGACCAGCCAAGTGGACAGTTCTGAGAAAGAAGAGGTTGGCCTTCGAAGGGAATGTGACCTGGATTTAACAGGAGGATAAATGCCCAGGGGGGATACACAAAACAGGCATGTGTTCAGAAGTTAAGACAACATTTCACTGAGGTTCAGTTTAACAGGATGGAGGGGGGCTGAATGGCCTCCTCCTGTTCCTGTTTATCAGTATTGAGAGGGGCTGAATGGCCTCCTCCTGTTCCTGTGTAACTGTATCAAGAGGGGCTGAATGGCCTCCTCCTGTTCCTGCGTAACAGGATCGAGAGGGGCTGAATGTCCTCCTCCTGTTCCTGTGTATCAGGATCGAGAGGGGCTGAATGTCCTCCTCCTGTTCCTGTGTATCAGTATCGAGAGGGGCTGAATGGCCTCCTCCTGTTCCTGTGTATCAGTATCGAGAGGGGCTGAATGGCCTCCTCCTGTTCCTGTGTATCAGTATCGAGAGGGGCTGAATGGCCTCCTCCTGTTCCTGTGTATCAGTATCGAGAGGGTTCTGAATGGCCTCCTCCTGTTCCTGTGTAACAGGATCGAGAAGGGCTGAATGTCCTCCTCCTGTTCCTGTGTATCAGGATCGAGAGGGGCTGAATGTCCTCCTCCTGTTCAGAGAGTTCCCGATTTATCCAAATTACGAGCATGAGTTGATATGCTCCCAGGTGCCGGGAGCCAGGATCATTCGCATTTGTTCTGAAAGTTTCCGGGTGTCTGAGCACCAACTGGACATCACCTGTACAATTCCCAGCGTCGCAGAAGTGACCGGGTCCGAGAAATCTCCACCAGGAGGAGAGACTCTGAGGGAGAGACAGAGAGAGAGAGAGATAATGATTCAGGGTTCCTCAAGCATCTCAACAGAGAGTGGGGAGGAGCAGAGTCGCGAACGGAGGGGTTGTGGGGTGGGGAGTGTCAGAGAGGGGAGAGTCGGAGAGGGGAGAGTCGGAGAGGGGAGAGTCGGAGAGGGGAGAGTCGGAGAGGGGAGAGTCGGAGAGGGGAGAGTCGGAGAGGGGAGAGTCGGAGAGGGGAGAGTCGGAGAGGGGAGAGTCGGAGAGGGGAGAGTCGGAGAGGGGAGAGTCGGAGAGGGGAGAGTCGGAGAGGGGAGAGTCGGAGAGGGGAGAGTCGGAGAGGGGAGAGTCGGAGAGGGGAGAGTCGGAGAGGGGAGAGTCGGAGAGGGGAGAGTCGGAGAGGGGAGAGTCGGAGAGGGGAGAGTCGGAGAGGGGAGAGTCGGAGAGGGGAGAGTCGGAGAGGGGAGAGTCGGAGAGGGGAGAGTCGGAGAGGGGAGAGTCGGAGAGGGGAGAGTCGGAGAGGGGAGAGTCGGAGAGGGGAGAGTCGGAGAAGGGAGAGTCGGAGAGGGGAGAGTCGGAGAAGGGAGAGTCGGAGAGGGGAGAATCGGAGAGGGGAGAGTCAGGAGGGGGAGAGTCAGAGAGGGAAGAGTCGGAGAGGGGAGAGTCGGAGAGGCGAGAGTCAGAGAGGGGAGAGTCAGAGAGGGGAGAGTCGGAGAGGGGAGAGTCGGAGAGGGGAGAGTCGGAGAGGGGAGAGTCGGAGAGGGAAGAATCGGAGAGGAGAGAGTCGGAGAGGTGAGAGTCAGAGAGGGGAGAGTCAGAGAGGGGAGAATCGGAAAGGGGAGAGTCGGAGAGGGAAGAATCGGAGAGGGGAGAGTCGGAGAGGGAAGAGTCGGAGAGGGGAGAGTCAGAGAGGGGAGAGTCAGAGAGGGGAGAGTCGGAGAGGGGAGAGTCGGAGAGGGGAGAATCGGAGAGGGGAGAGTCGGAGAGGGAAGAATCGGAGAGGGGTGAATCGGAGAGGGGAGAGTCAGAGAGGGGAGAGTCGGAGAGGGGAGCATCAGAGAGGGGAGAGTCGGAGAGGGAAGAATAGGAGAGGAGAGAGTCGGAGAGGCGAGAGTCAGAGAGGCGAGAGTCAGAGAGGCGAGAGTCAGAGAGGCGAGAGTCAGAGAGGGGAGAGTCGGAGAGGCGAGAGTCGGAGAGGCGAGAGTCGGAGAGGCGAGAGTCGGAGAGGCGAGAGTCGGAGAGGCGAGAGTCGGAGAGGCGAGAGTCGGAGAGGGGAGAGTCGGAGAGGGGAGAGTCGGAGAGGGGAGAGTCGGAGAGGGGAGAGTCGGAGAGGCGAGAGTCGGAGAGGGGAGAGTCGGAGAGGGGAGAGTCGGAGAGGGGAGAGTCGGAGAGGGGAGAGTCGGAGAGGGGAGAGTCGGAGAGGGGAGAGTCGGAGAGGGGAGAGTCGGAGAGGGGAGAGTCGGAGAGGGGAGAGTCGGAGAGGGGAGAGTCGGAGAGGGGAGAGTCGGAGAGGGGAGAGTCGGAGAGGGGAGAGTCGGAGAGGGGAGAGTCGGAGAGGGAAGAATCGGAGAGGGGAGAGTCAGAGAGGGGAGAGTCAGAGAGGGGAGAATCGGAGAGGGGAGAATCGGAGAGGGGAGAGTCGGAGAGGGAAGAATCGGAGAGGGGAGAGTCGGAGAGGGGAGAGTCGGAGAGGGGAGAGTCGGAGAAGGGAGAGTCGGAGAAGGGAGGGTCGGAGAGGCGAGAGTCGGAGAAGGGAGAGTCGGAGAGGGGAGAATCGGAGAGGGGAGAGTCAGGAGGGGGAGAGTCAGAGAGGGAAGAGTCGGAGAGGGGAGAGTCAGAGAGGGGAGAGTCAGAGAGGGGAGAGTCAGAGAGGGGAGAGTCAGAGAGGGGAGAGTCAGAGAGGGGAGAGTCAGAGAGGGAAGAATCGGAGAGGAGAGAGTCGGAGAGGTGAGAGTCGGAGAGGGGAGAGTCGGAGAGGGGAGAGTCGGAGAGGTGAGAGTGGGAGAGGGGAGAGTCGGAGAGTGAAGAATCGGAGAGAGGAGAGTCAGGAAGGGGAGAGTCAGGAAGGGGAGAGTTGGAGAAGGGAGTGTTGGAGAAGGAAGAGTCGGAGAGGGGAGCATCGGAGAGGGGAGCATCGAAGAGGGGAGAGTCGGAGAGGGGAGAGTCGGAGAGGGGAGAGTCGGAGAGGGGAGAGTCAGGAAGGGGAGCATCGGAGAGGGGAGAGTCGGAGAGGGGAGCATCGGAGAGGGGAGATTCAGAGAGGGGAGAGTCAGAGAGGGGAGAGTCGGAGAGGGGAGAGTTGGAGAGGGGAAAGTCGGAGTGGGGAGAGTCAGAGAGGGGAGAGTTAGAGAGGGGAGAGTCAGAGAGGGGAGAGTCGGAGTGGGGAGAGTCAGAGAGGGGAGAGTTAGAGAGGGGAGAGTCGGAGAGGGGAGAGTCGGAGAGGGGAGAGTCGGAGAGGGGAGAGTCGGAGAGGGGAGAGTCGGAGAGGGGAGAGTCAGGAAGGGGAGCATTGGAGAGGGGAGAGTCGGAGAGGGGAGCGTCGGAGAGGGGAGATTCAGAGAGGGGAGAGTCAGAGAGGGGAGAGTCAGAGAGGGGAGAGTCGGAGAGGGGAGAGTCGGAGAGGGGAGAGTCGGAGAGGCGAGAGTCGGAGAGGGGAGAGTCGGAGAGGGAAGAATCGGAGAGGGGAGAGTCAGAGAGGGGAGAGTCAGAGAGGGGAGAATCGGAGAGGGGAGAATCGGAGAGGGGAGAGTCGGAGAGGGAAGAATCGGAGAGGGGAGAGTCGGAGAGGGGAGAGTCGGAGAGGGGAGAGTCGGAGAAGGGAGAGTCGGAGAAGGGAGGGTCGGAGAGGCGAGAGTCGGAGAAGGGAGAGTCGGAGAGGGGAAAATCGGAGAGGGGAGAGTCAGGAGGGGGAGAGTCAGAGAGGGAAGAGTCGGAGAGGGGAGAGTCAGAGAGGGGAGAGTCAGAGAGGGGAGAGTCAGAGAGGGGAGAGTCAGAGAGGGAAGAATCGGAGAGGAGAGAGTCGGAGAGGTGAGAGTCGGAGAGGGGAGAGTCGGAGAGGGGAGAGTCGGAGAGGGGAGAGTCGGAGAGGGGAGAGTCGGAGAGGGGAGAGTCGGAGAGGGGAGAGTCGGAGAGGGGAGAGTCGGAGAGGGGAGAGTCGGAGAGGGGAGAGTCGGAGAGGTGAGAGTGGGAGAGGGGAGAGTCGGAGAGGGAAGAATCGGAGAGAGGAGAGTCAGGAAGGGGAGAGTCAGGAAGGGGAGAGTTGGAGAAGGGAGTGTTGGAGAGGGAAGAGTCGGAGAGGGGAGCATCGGAGAGGGGAGCATCGAAGAGGGGAGAGTCGGAGAGGGGAGAGTCGGAGAGGGGAGAGTCGGAGAGGGGAGAGTCGGAGAGGGGAGAGTCGGAGAGGGGAGAGTCAGGAAGGGGAGCATCGGAGAGGGGAGAGTCGGAGAGGGGAGCATCGGAGAGGGGAGATTCAGAGAGGGGAGAGTCAGAGAGGGGAGAGTCGGAGAGGGGAAAGTCGGAGTGGGGAGAGTCAGAGAGGGGAGAGTTAGAGAGGGGAGAGTCAGAGAGGGGAGAGTCAGAGAGGGGAGAGTCGGAGTGGGGAGAGTCAGAGAGGGGAGAGTCGGAGAGGGGAGAGTCGGAGAGGGGAGAGTCGGAGAGGGGAGAGTCGGAGAGGGGAGAGTCGGAGAGGGGAGAGTCAGAGAGGCGAGAGTCGGAGAGGGGAGAGTCAGAGAGGGGAGAGTCAGAGAGGGGAGAGTCGGAGAGGGGAGAGTCGGAGAGGGGAGAGTCGGAGAGGGGAGAGTCGGAGAGGGGAGAGTCGGAGAGGGGAGAGTCGGAGAGGGGAGAGTCAGGAAGGGGAGCATCGGAGAGGGGAGAGTCGGAGAGGGGAGCATCGGAGAGGGGAGATTCAGAGAGGGGAGAGTCAGAGAGGGGAGAGTTAGAGAGGGGAGAGTCTGAGAGGGGAGAGTCAGAGAGGGGAGAGTCAGAGAGGAGAGAGTCAGAGAGGGGAGAGTCAGAGAGGGGAGAGTCGGAGAGGGGAGAGTCAGAGAGGGGAGAGTCAGAGAGGGGAGAGTCGGAGAGGGGAGAGTCAGAGAGGGGAGAGTTAGAGAGGGGAGAGTCGGAGAGGGGAGAGTCAGAGAGGGGAGAGTCAGAGAGGGGAGAGTCAGAGAGGGGAGAGTCGGAGAGGGGAGAGTCAGAGAGGGGAGAGTTAGAGAGGGGAGAGTCGGAGAGGGGAGAGTTGGAGAGGGGAGTAGTGGGGAGGGGAGTAGCGGAGAGGCGAGTAGTGGAGAGGGGAGTAGGAGTGTGGGGAGTAGCAAGGAGGGGAGTAGGGGGAGGGGAGGGGAGTAGTGGGGAGGGGAGTAGTGGGGAGGGGAGTAGTGGGGAGGGGAGTAGCAGCGAGGGAAGTAGGGGGTAGGGGAGTAGCAGGAGGGTAGTAGCGGAGAGGGGAGTGGGGGGGAGGGGAGTAACGGGGAGGGGAGTAGTGGGGAGTGGAGTAGAGGAGGGGGAGTAACGGGGAGGGGAGTAGCATGGAGGGGAGTAGGGGAGGGGAGTAGAGGAGAGGGAAGTAGAGGAGAGGGGAGTAGCGGGGAGGGGAATAGCAGGGAGGGGAGGGGAGTAGTGTGGAGGGGAGTAGTGTGGAGGGGAGTAGTGGGGAGGGGAGTAGTGGGGAGGGGAGTAGCGAGGAGGGGAGTAGCGGGGAGGGGAGTAGCGGGGAGGGGAGTAGCGAGGAGGGGAGTAGCGGGGAGGGGAGTAGCGAGGAGGGGAGTAGCGGGGAGGGGAGTAGCGGGGAGGGGAGTAGGGGGGAGGGGAGTAGCGGAGAGGGTAGTAGTGGGGAGGGGAGTAGCGGGGGAGGGGAGTAGGGGGAGGGGAGTAGCGGGGAGGGGAGTAGCGAGGAGGGGAGTAGCGGGGAGGGGAGTAGCGAGGAGGGGAGTAGCGGGGAGGGGAGTAGCGAGGAGGGGAGTAGCGGGGAGGGGAAGTAGCGAGGAGGGGAGTAGCGGGGAGGGGAGTAGCGGGGAGGGGAGTAGGGGGGAGGGGAGTAGCGGAGAGGGTAGTAGTGGGGAGGGGAGTAGCGGGGAGGGGAGTAGGGGGAGGGGAGTAGCGGGGAGGGGAGTAGCGGGGAGGGGAGTAGCGGGGAGGGGAGTAGCGGGGAGGGGAGTAGGGGGAGCGGAGTAGTGGGGAGGGGAGTAGTGGGGAGGGGAGTAGTGGGGAGGGGAGTAGTGGGGAGGGGAGTAGCGGGGAGGGGAGTAGCGGGGAGGGGAGTAGCGGGGAGGGGAGTAGCAGCGAGGGGAGTAGCAGCGAGGGGAGTAGCAGCGAGGGGAGTAGCAGCGAGGGGAGTAGGGGGAGGGGAGTAGGGGGAGGGGAGTAGCGGAGAGGGGAGTAGCGGGGAGGGGAGTAGCGGGGAGGGGAGTAGCGGGGAGTGGAGTAGCGGGGAGGGGAGTAGCGGGGAGGGGAGTAGCGGGGAGGGGAGTAGCGGGGAGGGGAGTAGTGGGGAGGGGAGTAGGGGGAGGGGAGTAGTGGGGAGGGGAGTAGTGGGGAGGGGAAGTAGCGGGGAGGGGAGTAGCGGCGAGGGGAGTAGTGGGGAGGGGAGTAGGGGGAGGGGATTAGCGGGGAGGGGAGTAAAGGGGAGGGGATTAGCGGGGAGGGGAGTAGGGGGAGGGGTGTAGGGGGGAGGGGAGTAGCAGGGAGGGGAGTAGCGGGGAGGGGAGGGGAGAAGCGGTGTTGGGTGTAGGGTGTACGGGAGTAGCAGGGAGTGGAGTAGGGTGAGGGGAGTTATGGGGAGGGGAGTAGGGGGGGAGGGGAGTAGCGTGGAGGGGAGTAGTGGGGAGGGGAGTAGTGGGGAGGCAAGGGGAGGGGAGTAGGGGGCTGGGCAGTAGGGAATGGGGAGTAACGGGGAGGGGAGTAACGGGGAGGGGAGTAGCGGCGAGGGGAGTAGTGGGGAGGGGAGTAGGTGGAGGGGAGTAGCGGGGAGGGGAGTAGTGGGGAGGGAAGTAGTGGGGAGGGGAAGTAGAGGGGAGGGGAGTAGCGGCGAGGGGAGTAGTGGGGAGGGGAGTAGGTGGAGGGGAGTAGCGGGGAGGGGAGTAACGGGGAGCGGAGTAGTGGGGAGGGGAGTAGGTGGAGGGGAGTAGCGGGGAGGGGCAGTAGTGGGGAGGAGAGAAGCGGGGAGGGGATTAGCGGGGAGGGGAGTAAAGGGGAGGGGATTAGCGGGAGGGGTGTAGGGGGGAGGGGAGTAGCAGGGAGGGGAGTAGCGGGGAGGGGAGGGGAGAAGCGGTGTTGGGTGTAGGGTGTACGGGAGTAGCAGGGAGTGGAGTAGGGTGAGGGGAGTTATGGGGAGGGGAGTAGGGGGGAGGGGAGTAGCGTGGAGGGGAGTAGTGGGGTGGGGAGTAGTGGGGAGGCAAGGGGAGGGGAGTAGGGGGCTGGGCAGTAGGGAATGGGGAGTAACGGGGAGGGGAGTAACGGGGAGGGGAGTAGCGGGGAGGGGAGTGTGGGGAGGGGAGTAGTGTGGAGGGGAGTAGCGGGGAGGCAAGGGGAGGGGAGTAGGGGGCTGGGCAGTAGGGAATGGGGAGTTATGGGGAGGGGAGTTTCTGGGAGGGGAGTTTCTGGGAGGGGAGTAGCGGGGAGGGGAGTAGCTGGGAGGGGATTGGGGGGAGGGGAGTAGGTGGGAGGGGAGTAGGGGGGAGGGGAGGTGTGGGGAGTGGAGTAGGGGGAGGGGAGTAGGGGGAGGGGAGTAGGGGGAGGGGAGTAGGGGGAGGGGAGTAGCGGGGAGGGGAGAAACAGGGAGGGGAGTAGGGGGAGGGGAGTAGGGGGAGGGGAGTAGGGGGAGGGGAGTAGGGGGAGGGGAGTAGCGGGAGGGGAGTAGCAGGGAGGGGAGTAACAGGGAGGGGAGTAACAGGGAGGGGAGTAACAGGGAGGGGAGTAGGGGGAGGGGAGTAGGGGGGAGGGGAGTAGTGGGGAGGGGTGTAGGTTGGACGGGAGTAGCGGGGAGGGGTGTAGCGGGAGGTGAGTAGGGGGGAGGGGAGTAGCGGGGAGGGGAGGGGGTAGCGGAGGGGGGTGTAGCGGGGAGGGGAGTAGCGGGGAGGGGAGTAGCGGGGAGGGGAGTAGCGGGGAGGGGAGTAGCGGGGAGGGGGAGTAGCGGGGAGGGGAGTAGCGGGGAGGAGAGTAGCGGGGAGGAGAGTAGCGGGGAGGAGAGTAGCGGGGAGGGGGAGTAGCGGGGAGGGGGGAGTAGCGGGGAGGGGGAGTAGCGGGGAGGGGGAGTAGCGGGGAGGGGAGTAGCAGGGAGGGGGAGTAGCGGGGAGGGGAGTAGCGGGGAGGGGAGTAGCGGGGAGGAGAGTAGCGGGGAGGGGAGTAGCGGGGAGGAGAGTAGCGGGGAGGGGAGTAGCAGGGAGGAGAGTAGCGGGGAGGGGAGTAACAGGGAGGGGGAGTAGCGGGGAGGGGAGTAATGGGGAGGGGAGTAGCGGCGAGGGGAGTAGCAGGGAGGGGGAGTAATGGGGAGGAGAGTAGCGGGGAGGGGAGTAGCGGGGAGGAGAGTAGCGGGGAGGGGAGTAGCAGGGAGGGGGAGTAGCGGGGAGGGGAGTAATGGGGAGGGGAAGTAGCGGCGAGGGGAGTAGCAGGGAGGGGGAGTAGCGGGGAGGGGAGTAGCGGGGAGGGGAGTAGCGGGGAGGGGAGTAGTGGGGAGGAGAGTAGCGGGCAGGGGAGTAGCGGGGAGGGGAGTAGCGGGGAGGAGAGTAGCTGGGAGGGGAGTAGCTGGGAGGGGAGTAGCGGGCAGGGGAGTAATGGGGAGGGGAGTAGTGGGGAGGGGAGTAGTGGGGAGGGGAGTAGTGGGGAGGGGAATGGAGGAGAGGGGAGTATCGGGGAGGAGGGAGTGCAGAAAGGAGGGGAGGTGAGGGGAGGGAAAGAGTGCCGAGGGGAGGTAAGGAGAACAGTGATGTGGAGAGGGGATGAGGAAAGAGGGGGAGTGGCGGGTGGAGGGTAGGTGAGCGGAGGGAATGAATGTAGAGGGGAGGGGAGAGGAGGGCCGGAGACTGTAGGGAATAAAAAGAAAAAGGGGAGATGGGAGGGGAGGACAATTCAGAAACTCACCCACCCTCACCCCCAACTCACTCCCGCTTCACTCCACCTCACTACCCCCTCACTCCTCCCTCACACCCCCTCACACCCCCTCACACCCCCCTCTCTCACTGACAATACTGACCCTCACTCCCCCTCACTCACTCACAATACTGACCCTCAACCCCCTCACTCACTCACTGACAATACTGACCCTCACTCCCCCCTCACTCACTCACTCACAATACTGACCCTCACTCCCCCTCACTCACTGACAATACTGACCCTCACTCCCGCCCCTCACTCACTGACAATACTGACCCTCACTCCCCCTCACTCACTCACTGACAATACTGACCCTCACTCCCCCTCACTCACTCACAATACTGACCCTCACTCCCCCTCACTCACTCACTGACAATACTGACCCTCACTCCCCCTCACTCACTCACAATACTGACCCTCACTCCCCCCTCACTCACTCACTGACAATACTGACCCTCACTCCCCCTCACTCACTCACAATACTGACCCTCACTCCCCCTCACTCACTCACAATACTGACCCTCACTCCCCCCTCACCCACTGACAATACTGACCCTCACTCCCCCTCACTCACTCACTATACTGACCCTCACTCCCCCTCACTCACTCACTGACAATACTGACCCTCACTCCCCCTCACTCACTCACTGACAATACTGACCCTCACTCCCTCCTCACTCCCCCCCTCACTCACTGACAATACTGACCCTCAGTCCCCCTCACTCACTCACTGACAATACTGACCCTCAACCCCCTCCGGACAACATTGACCTTCATGGCCCCTCCTTGCCCCCCTCACTCACGCTCCAACAATGCTGACACTGCCTTCTCTGTCGGGGCTACCCAGACACTTCACTCGTCCGGCCCTCTCATAGAAGGAGGCCAATCGCGCTCCAAGGTAGGCAGGGTACCCACTGTCTGTGGAGGGAAACACCAGGTTATCACAGAGAGAACCAACGTGGAAGAGGTTAATGCTCATGAGAGCAAAGAGAATGAGGGACATCTTTCAGACCCTCTGCTCTGTGCCTCCTCCCACCCCTACCTCATCTCACTCCATCAACATAGCCTCCTATCAGTTTCTCTCTCCTTTTTCTATGGATTCCCCTTAAACTGTGCACAGTACTCCAAGTGTGGTCTAACCGAGGGATACGGAGACCAGAACTGTGCACAGTGCTCCGAGTGTGGTCTAACCGAGGGATACGGAGACCAGAACTGTGCACGGTGCTCCAAGTGTGGTCTAACCGAGGGATACGGAGACCAGAACTGTGCACAGTGCTCCGAGTGTGGTCTAACCGAGGGATACGGAGACCAGAACTGTGCACGGTGCTCCAAGTGTGGTCTAACCGAGGGATACGGAGACCAGAACTGTGCACAGTGCTCCAAGTGTGGACTAACTGAGGGATACGGAGACCAGAACTGTGCACAGTGCTCCAGATGTGGTCTAACCGAGGGATACGGAGACCAGAACTGTGCACAGTGCTCCAAGTGTGGTCTAACCGAGGGATACGGAGAATAGAACTGTGCACAGTGCACCAAGTGTGGTCTAACCGAGGGATACGGAGAATAGAACTGTGCACAGTGCTCCAAGTGTGGTCTAACCGAGGGATACGGAGACCAGAACTGTGCTCGGGGTTAGGTGAAGGTGAAAGAGTGAGTGGGATGAAGGTCCGGGATCGGGTTCAGAGTTAGTTTAAGTGAGTAATATTTGCTCTTGTGGGTTTTAGGAATGGATTTCTGCTTTTGTGTTTAAGATTGATTTGTATTTCTGTCTCTGTGTGTGAAGGAATGTCAAATTGTCTTAGGTTCACTTTAAAAGCTGCTTACATTCTTAATGGCCTTTTTATGACTGTTGCAGCTAAGGCAAACAAACAAGGGTAGAAGAATTGAGCGATTGTCTTGCAATAGGTGTGGAGGGAGTGTGGGCCCTCCCACAGACACACACACACAAGAAACTAGAAACTGCAGTTTGTTTTGGAAGCTGTTGGAGTTCATTTGGTTTTGAAAGTAGCTGCCAGGAGAAGTCTGGAACAAAACAGCCAGTCCCAAACTAAAGAAAACACCCCGAAATCCAGAGGAGTGGACCAGGGGAAAGTCCCAGGCAGACCTTCTCGTCAAAGGAAGGACAGGAACCCGGAAAAGGTCCTGTTAAGTGAAGTTAAGAGTGAGGGGCAGAAGGAAAGGCTCCAAGCTTCAGATGTAAAGGGACAAAAGCTGCAGAAAGCAGGTTTAAAGCGAGAACAGCTTGCAAGAGGCAAGAAGGTCCAAAGAGACAACTGAGTGTCTGTAACCCTTTGCTATGGGCATGTGAAGCGGTGGTGTACTGTTGATGGCTGAGTCAGTGAGAGAGTGTCTGGAAGACAGCTTAAATGTGTTTGGTGACTCAGGGAAGAGGAACATCAGAAGGAGAGTTTGAAAGCTTGGAGGTGAACCCTTGCAGAAGGCGTATGGGAGAAAGCGCTGGTTTGGGAGAAGATTCCAAAGCAAGTTCTTGAAGAGTGGAGATTGGAAACCCTCGTGCGAAAGATGCAGTTCAGTGAGACCAGTTGGTTTGTGGTGGTACAAGTGTTTACGGACAGTTGAGGAGAGATTCATAACATGTCACTGAAGTGGCATCTGTCACCTGGTTTCAGAGTGTGGTATGTCTGGCCACAGGGTGCCTACTGGTTTACATGGACTGTGTACTTACTGTGGACGCTAAAGTATAAGATAGTTTTCGTAACTTGTGTTACCCTTACAAATCTGTATGTATCTGTTAAGGTATAGGTTTGGGTGAAGGAATAGTGTAATATAATTTATCTTTTCTTGTTTAATAAGTGTTTTATTCTTTTGCTAAATCTTCATGGGCTGACTCTTGTGACTCTGTTCAGTAGCTGCTCTCCATGTATCTAAACAAACAAATAGAAGTGAGGATCTATCAAGGCTTAACAGCGTCTGTGGAGTGAATAAAAAACAGAGTTAACGTTTCGAGTCCATATGAATCTTCTTCAGAGCTAAAGAGAAGTAAAAATGTGATGTTTTGGGCGGGGGGTGGGGGGGGGTGGTGGGGGAAGGTGAAGCTGGTTAGAAGACCAGTGATAGGTGCAGGCAAAGGAGAGATTATGTCATGAACAAAAGGTCAAAGGGCTGGTGATGCTAGATAAAGGAGGTGCTAATGGCGACATTATGAGTAGAAAGCAGAATGTGATAGTGGCTGGGCAGTATGAAAGCGGAGCTTACCCTTGTCCCGCTATTGTCACATTCTGCTTTCTGACCTTCATGCCACCATCAGCACCTCCTTTAGCCCTGACCACTACCATTAACACCCCCTCTGTTCCCTTTGTCCATGACATCTTTGTCAATCTCTCCTTTGCCTCCACCAGTCGCTGGCCCTCTACCCAGCTCCACCTGCTCTACCACCACATTGTGACCTCCTCTGAGCTCTGAAGAAGAGTCACGCGTTAACTCTGTCTCTCTCTCTCTATCTCTCTCTCTTCACAGTTTCTTCCAGCATTTCCTGTTTTTGTCTCAGGTTTCCCAGCAGCTGCGGTATTTTGCTTTTATCTGAGGCAATTTTGGGGGGAGGGGGGAAAGGGGGGGGGTGGGGTGGGGGGTAACCTCAGCTGCGGGTCAGAACAAGCCGGCCAACACTCACCCGCGGGCATCTCCGCCAGACGACCCGAGATCTCTCGAAGGGCCTCCGCCCAGCGGGACGTAGAGTCGGCCATCATGCTGACGTCGTAACCCATGTCCCGGAAATATTCGGAGAGGGTGATCCCTGCGGAGAGAGCGGAGGGAGTTAAGCCACTGCCCCACCCACCCCCCCAACCCCACAAGTAGGCCAGGGAGCCCTGTGAACAGGGGCAGAGCGGGAGGTCGAAGGGCGAGGGCTGAAAGAGGTCAGAGGGCCAGGCGGATTAAAGAATCAAAGGGCGAGGCGGGCGAGGGTAAGCGGGTGGGCGCTGTGAGGGTTCGGGGGGGGGGGTCGGCAAGGTAGGTGAGGGTCAGACGCCGAGGTGGGAGGAGGTCAGGGGGCAAGGTGGGAGAGGTTCAGGCATCAAGCGGCGAGATGGTCGGAGGGTGAGGTGGGAAAGGGGTCAGAGGACAAAAGGGTGAAGTTCAGAGGGCGAGGTGGATCAAGGTGTGAGGTTGTGGGGTTAAAAAGGTCAGAGGGCGGGGGTATGGTCAGAGGTCAGCGTGGGGGCAGGTGGGCACTCACCGGTGTAGATTGACGCCTCGCGAGCTGCCACAGGCATGTTGGAGGTGTTGGCGACGAGGGCCGTTCTCTTCATGATGCTCTCCAACTTCCCATCAACCTCCATCGTCAGCTGCAGAGAGTGTAGCGTTACCACAGAAACAGGGGCTCGCTCCCCCAGGGACCAGGGGACCCTGAAAGACAGGGCTGTCCACCTACCCAAGCTACAAACCTTTCCAAGCTTCACTGCACCCCCACCCCCCCACCGCCCCCCACAAACCCCAGACTCTCTCTCGGACTCCGAACCCCAGGCTCTCTCTCGGACTCCGAACCCCAGGCTCTCTCTCGGACTCCGAACCCCAGGCTCTCTCGCGGACTCCGAACCCCAGGCTCTCTCGCGGACCCCGAACCCCAGGCTCTCTCGCGGACCCCGAACCCCAGGCTCTCTCGCGGACCCCGAACCCCAGACTCGCTCTCGGACCCCGAACCCCAGACTCGCTCTCGGACCCCGAACCCCAGACTCGCTCTCGGACCCCGAACCCCAGACTCGCTCTCGGACCCCGAACCCCAGACTCGCTCTCGGACCCCGAACCCCAGACTCGCTCTCGGACCCCGAACCCCAGACTCGCTCTCGGACCCCGAACCCCAGACTCTCTCTCGGACCCCGAACCCCAGACTCTCTCTCGGACCCCGAACCCCAGACTCTCTCTCGGACCCCGAACCCCAGACTCTCTCTCGGACCCCGAACCCCAGACTCGCTCTCGGACCCCGAACCCCAGACTCGCTCTCGGACCCCGAACCCCAGACTCTCTCTCGGACCCCGAACCCCAGACTCTCTCTCGGACCCCGAACCCCAGACTCTCTCTCGGACCCCGAACCCCAGACTCTCTCTCGGACCCCGAACCCCAGACTCTCTCTCGGACCCCGAACCCCAGACTCTCTCTCGGACTCCGAACCCCAGACTCTCTCTCGGACTCCGAACCCCAGACTCTCTCTCGGACTCCGAACCCCAGACTCTCTCTCGGACTCCGAACCCCAGACTCTCTCTCGGACTCCGAACCCCAGACTCTCTCTCGGACTCCGAACCCCAGACTCTCTCTCGGACTCCGAACCCCAGACTCTCTCTCGGACTCCGAACCCCAGACTCTCTCTCGGACTCCGAACCCCAGACTCTCTCTCGGACTCCGAACCCCAGACTCTCTCTCGGACTCCGAACCCCAGACTCTCTCTCGGACTCCCGAACCCCAGACTCTCTCTCGGACTCCGAACCCCAGACTCTCTCTCGGACTCCGAACCCCAGACTCTCTCTCGGACTCCGAACCCCAGACTCTCTCTCGGACTCCGAACCCCAGACTCTCTCTCGGACTCCGAACCCCAGACTCTCTCTCGGACTCCGAACCCCAGACTCTCTCTCGGACTCCGAACCCCAGACTCTCTCTCGGACTCCGAACCCCAGACTCTCTCTCGGACTCCGAACCCCAGACTCTCTCTCGGACTCCGAACCCCAGACTCTCTCTCGGACTCCGAACCCCAGACTCTCTCTCGGACTCCGAACCCCAGACTCGCTCTCGGACTCCAAACCCAGACTCTCTCTCGGACTCCGAACCCCAGACTCTCTCTCGGACTCCGAACCCCAGACTCTCTCTCGGACTCCGAACCCCAGACTCTCTCTCGGACTCCGAACCCCAGACTCTCTCTCGGACTCCGAACCCCAGACTCTCTCTCGGACTCCGAACCCCAGACTCTCTCTCGGACTCCGAACCCCAGACTCTCTCTCGGACTCCGAACCCCAGACTCTCTCTCGGACTCCGAACCCCAGACTCTCTCTCGGACTCCGAACCCCAGACTCTCTCTCGGACTCCGAACCCCAGACTCTCTCTCGGACTCCGAACCCCAGACTCTCTCTCGGACTCCGAACCCCAGACTCTCTCTCGGACTCCGAACCCCAGACTCTCTCTCGGACTCCGAACCCCAGACTCTCTCTCGGACTCCGAACCCCAGACTCTCTCTCGGACTCCGAACCCCAGACTCTCTCTCGGACTCCGAACCCCAGACTCTCTCTCGGACTCCGAACCCCAGACTCTCTCTCGGACTCCGAACCCCAGACTCTCTCTCGGACTCCGAACCCCAGACTCTCTCTCGGACTCCGAACCCCAGACTCTCTCTCGGACTCCGAACCCCAGACTCTCTCTCGGACTCCGAACCCCAGACTCTCTCTCGGACTCCGAACCCCAGACTCTCTCTCGGACTCCGAACCCCAGACTCTCTCTCGGACTCCGAACCCCAGACTCTCTCTCGGACTCCGAACCCCAGACTCTCTCTCGGACTCCGAACCCCAGACTCTCTCTCGGACTCCGAACCCCAGACTCTCTCTCGGACTCCGAACCCCAGACTCTCTCTCGGACTCCGAACCCCAGACTCTCTCTCGGACTCCGAACCCCAGACTCTCTCTCGGACTCCGAACCCCAGACTCTCTCTCGGACTCCGAACCCCAGACTCTCTCTCGGACTCCGAACCCCAGACTCTCTCTCGGACTCCGAACCCCAGACTCTCTCTCGGACTCGAACCCCAGACTCTCTCTCGGACTCCGAACCCCAGACTCTCTCTCGGACTCCGAACCCCAGACTCTCTCTCGGACTCCGAACCCCAGACTCTCTCTCGGACTCCGAACCCCAGACTCTCTCTCGGACTCCGAACCCCAGACTCTCTCTCGGACTCCGAACCCCAGACTCTCTCTCGGACTCCGAACCCCAGACTCTCTCTCGGACTCCGAACCCCAGACTCTCTCTCGGACTCCGAACCCCAGACTCTCTCTCGGACTCCGAACCCCAGACTCTCTCTCGGACTCCGAACCCCAGACTCTCTCTCGGACTCCGAACCCCAGACTCTCTCTCGGACTCCGAACCCCAGACTCTCTCTCGGACTCCGAACCCCAGACTCTCTCTCGGACTCCGAACCCCAGACTCGCTCTCGGAGTCCGAACCACAGAGTCGCTCTCGGACTCCGAACCCCAGACTCTCTCTCGGACTCCGAACACCAGACTCTCTTTCGGACTCCGAACCCCAGACTCGCTCTCGGACTCCAAACCCCAGACTCGCTCTCGGACTCCAAACCCCAGACTCTCTCTCGGACTCCGAACCCCAAACTCTCTCTCGGATTCCGAACCCCAGACTCTCTCTCAGATTCCGAACCCCAGACTCTCTCTCAGATTCCGAACCCCAGACTCTCTCTCAGATTCCGAACCCCAGACTCTCTCTCAGATTCCGAACCCCAGACTCTCTCTCAGATTCCGAACCCCAGACTCTCTCTCAGATTCCGAACCCCAGACTCTCTCTCAGATTCCGAACCCCAGACTCTCTCTCGGACTCCGAACCCCAGACTCTCTCTCAGATTCCGAACCCCAGACTCTCTCTCAGATTCCGAAGCCCAGACTCGCTCTCAGATTCCGAACCCCAGACTCGCTCTCTGTCTCCGAACCCCAGACTCTCTCTCAGATTCCCCCTGATCTCCAGACTCTCTCAAACCCTCCTCCTGTACCCCAGACACTCTCACACCCTCCCCCTGAACCCTAGACTTTCTCACAACCTCCCCTTGAGTCCCAGAATATCACATCATTCCCCTGACCCCAGACTCTCTCAGACCATCCCCCTGATTCCCAGACTCTATCACAGCCTCCCCCTGAACCCCAGACTCTCTCACACCCTCCCCTGAACCCCAGACTCTCTCACACCCTCCTCCTGAACCCCAGACTCTCTCACAGCCTCCCCCTGAACCCCAGACTCTCTCACACTCTCCCCTGAACCCCAGAATCTCTCACACCCTCCTCCTGAACCCCAGACTCTCTCTCAGACTCCCCCTGAACCCCAAACTCTCTCACACCCTCCCCCCAAAACTGACTCTCTCAAACCCTCCCCCTGAACCCCAGACTCTCTCACACCCTCCACCTGAACCCCAGACGCTCTCACACCCTCCACCTGAACCCCAGACGCTCTCACACCCTCCACCTGAACCCCAGACGCTCTCACACCCTCCACCTGAACCCCAGACGCTCTCAAACCCTCCTCCTCAACCCCAGACACTCTCACACCGTCCCAATGAACCCCAGACTCTCTCACAGCCTCCGAACCCCAGACTCTCTCACAGAGACCCCCAGAACATTAGACAATCTATCAGACTCCCCGTGAACCCCAGAATCTCTCACACCCTCCTCCTGAACCCCAGACTCTCTCGCACCCTCTGCCTGAACCCCAGAATCTCTCACACCCTTCCTCTGAACACCAGACACACTCAGACTCGCCCTGAACCCCAGAATCTCTCACACCCTCCCCCTGAACCCCAGACTCTCTCACATGCTCCTCCTGAACCCCAGACTCTCTCACACCCTACCCCTGAACCCCAGACTCTCTCACACCCTCCCCCTGAACCCCAGACTCTCTCACAGACTCCTCCTGAACCCCAGACTCTCTCACACCCAACCCCTGAACCCCAGACACACTCACACACTCCGCCTGAACCCCAGAATCTCTCACACCCTCCTCCTGAACCCTAGACACTCTCCGACAATCCCCCTGAACCCCAGAATCTCTCACACCATCCCCCTGAAACCCAGACACACTCACACACTCCGCCTGAACCCCAGACACTCTCAGACAGTCTCCATGAACCCCAGACTGTCTCACACCCTCCTCCTGAACCCCAGACACACTCACACCCTCCTCCTGAACCCCAGAATCTCTCACACCCTCCTCCTGAACCCCAGAATCTCTCACAGCCGACCCCAAAAACACAGAATTTCTTGCAGACTCCCTGTGATTCACTGACTCTCTCCGAGCCTCCCACTGAACCCCAGAATCTCTCACACCTTCACTCTGATAACTGGACTGTCTCACATAATCCGCCTGAACCGCAGACTCTCTCACACCCTCCTCCTGAACCCCAGACTCTCTCACAACCTCCCCCTGAACCCCAGACTCTCTCACACCCTCCATCTGAACCCCAGACGCTCTCACACGCTCCACCTGAACCACAGACGCTCTCACACCCTCCACCTGAACCCCAGACGCTCTCACACCCTCCTCCTCAACCCCAGACACTCTCACACCCTCCCAATGAACCCCAGACTCTCTCACAGCCTCCGAACCCCAGAATCTCTCACAGACACCCCCAGAACATTAGACAATCTATCAGACTCCCCGTGAACCCCAGAATCTCTCACACCCTCCTCCTGAACCCCAGACTCTCTCGCACCCTCCGCCTGAACCCCAGAATCTCTCACACCCTTCCTCTGAACACCAGACACACTCAGACTCCCCCTGAACCCCAGAATCTCTCACACCCTCCCCCTGAACCCCAGACTCTCTCAAATCCTCCTCCTGAACCCCAGACTCTCTCACACCCTACCCCTGAACCCCAGACTCTCTCACACCCTCCCCCTGAACCCCAGACTCTCTCACAGACTCCTCCTGAACCCCAGACTCTCTCACACCCACCCCCTGAACCCCAGACACACTCACACACTCCGCCTGAACCCCAGAATCTCTCACACCCTCCTCCTGAACCCTAGACACTCTCCGACAATCCCCCTGAACCCCAGAATCTCTCACACCATCCCCCTGAACCCCAGACACACTCACACACTCCGCCTGAACCCCAGACACTCTCAGACACTCTCCATGAACCCCAGACTGTCTCACACCCTCCTCCTGAACCCCAGACACACTCACACCCTCCTCCTGAACCCCAGAATCTCTCACACCCTCCTCCTGAACCCCAGAATCTCTCACAGCCGACCCCAAAAACACAGACTTTCTTGCAGACTCCCTGTGATTCCCTGACTCACTCCGAGCCTCCCACTGAACCCCAGAATCTCTCACACCTTCACTCTGATAACTGGACTGTCTCACATAATCCTCCTGAACCGCAGACTCTCTCACACCCTCCTCCTGAACCCCAGACTCTCTCACAACCTCCCCCTGAACCCCAGACTCTCTCACACCCTCCTCCTGTACCCCAGACTCTCTCACACCCTCCCCCTGAACCCCAGATACTCTCACACACCCTCCCCCTGAATGCCAGACATAGTCACACCCTCCCCCTGAACCCCAGAATCTCTCACACCCTCCCCGTGAATCCCTAACTCTCTCACACCCTCACCCCAAAACCGACTCTCTCACACCCTCCTCCTGAACCCCAGACTCACTCACAACCTCCCCCTGAACCCCAGACGCTCTCAAAACCCTCCTCCTGTACCCCAGACTCTCTCACACCCTCCCCCTGAACCCCAGATACTCTCACACACCCTCCCCCTGAATGCCAGACACACTCACACCCTCCCCCTGAACCCCAGAATCTCTCACACCCTCCCCGTGAATCCCAAACTCTCTCACACCCTCACCCCAAAACCGACTCTCTCAAACCCTCCCCCTGAACCCCAGACACTCTCACAGCCTCCCCCTGAACCCCAGACTCTCTCACACTCTCCCCTGAACCCCAGAATCTCTCGCACCCTCCTCCTGAACCCCAGACTCTCTCTCAGACTCCCCCTGAACCCCAGAATCTCTCACACCTTCCCCCCAAAACCGACTATCTCAAACCCTCCACCTGAACCCCAGACTCTCTCACACCCTCCACCTGAACCCCCAGACGCTCTCACACCCTCCACCTGAACCCCAGACGCTCTCACACCCTCCACCTGAAGCCCAGACGCTCTCACACCCTCCTCCTCAACCCCAGACACTCTCACACCCTCCCAATGAACCCCAGACTCTCTCACAGCCTCCGAACCCCAGACTCTCTCACAGACACCCCCAGAACATTAGACACTCTATCAGACTCCCCGTGAACCCCAGAATCTCTCACACCCTCCTCCTGAACCCCAGACTCTCTCACACCCTCCGCCTGAACCCCAGAATCTCTCACACCCTCCGCCTGAACCCCAGACACACTCAGACTCCCCCTGAACCCCAGAATCTCTCACACCCTCTCCCTGAACCCCAGACTCTCTCACATCCTCCTCCTGAACCCCAGACTCTCTCACACCCTCCTCCTGAACCCCAGAATCTCTCACATCCGACCCCAAAAACACAGAATTTCTTGCAGACTCCCTGTGATTCACTGACTCTCTCCGAGCCTCCCACTGAACCCCAGAATCTCTCACACCTTCACTCTGATAACTGGACTGTCTCACATAATCCGCCTGAACCGCAGACGCTCTCACACCCTCCTCCTGAACCCCAGACTCTCTCACAACCTCCCCCTGAACCCCAGACTCTCTCACACCCTCCATCTGAACCCCAGACGCTCTCACACCCTCCACCTGAACCCCAGACGCTCTCACACCCTCCACCTGAACCCCAGACGCGCTCACAACCTCCACCTGAACCCCAGACACTCTCACACCCTCCCAATGAACCCCAGACTCTCTCACAGCCTCCGAACCCCAGAATCTCTCACAGACACCCCCAGAACATTAGACAATCTATCAGACTCCCCGTGAACCCCAGAATCTCTCACACCCTCCTCCTGAACCCCAGACTCTCTCGCACCCTCTGCCTGAACCCCAGAATCTCTCACACCCTTCCCCTGAACACCAGACACACTCAGACTCCCCCTGAACCCCAGAATCTCTCACACCCTCCCCCTGAACCCCAGACTCTCTCAAATCCTCCTCCTGAACCCCAGACTCTCTCACACCCTACCCCTGAACCCCAGACTCTCTCACACCCTCCCCCTGAACCCCAGACTCTCTCACAGACTCCTCCTGAACCCCAGACTCTCTCACACCCACCCCCTGAACCCCAGACACACTCACACACTCCGTCTGAACCCCAGAATCTCTCACACCCTCCTCCTGAACCCTAGACACTCTCCGACAATCCCCCTGAACCCCAGAATCTCTCACACCATCCCCCTGAACCACAGACACACTCACACACTCCGCCTGAACCCCAGACACTCTCAGACAGTCTCCATGAACCCCAGACTGTCTCACACCCTCCTCCTGAACCCCAGACACACTCACACCCTCCTCCTGAACCCCAGAATCTCTCACACCCTCCTCCTGAACCCCAGAATCTCTCACAGCCGACCCCAAAAACACAGACTTTCTTGCAGACTCCCTGTGAGTCCCTGACTCACTCCGAGCCTCCCACTGAACCCCAGAATCTCTCACACCTTCACTCTGATAACTGGACTGTCTCACATAATCCTCCTGAACCGCAGACTCTCTCACACCCTCCTCCTGAACCCCAGACTCTCTCACAACCTCCCCCTGAACCCCAGACGCTCTCACACCCTCCTCCTGTACCCCAGACTCTCTCACACCCTCCCCCTGAACCCCAGATACTCTCACGCACCCTCCCCCTGAATGCCAGACACTCTCACACCCTCCCCCTGAACCCCAGAATCTCTCACACCCTCCCCGTGAATCCCAAACTCTCTCACACCCTCACCCCAAAACCGACTCTCTCAAACCCTCCCCCTGAACCCCAGACTCTCTCACACCCTCCACCTGAACCCCAGACGCTCTCACACCCTCCACCTGAACCCCAGACGCTCTCACACCCTCCACCTAAACCCCAGACGCTCTCACACCCTCCTCCTCAACCCCAGACACTCTCACACCCTCCCAATGAACCCCAGACTTTCTCACAGCCTCCGAACCCCAGACTCTCTCACAGACACCCCAGAACATTAGACAATCTATCAGACTCCCCGTGAACCCCAGAATCTCTCACACCCTCCTCCTGAACCCCAGACTCTCTCACACCCTCCGCCTGAACCCCAGAATCTCTCACACCCTCCGCCTGAACCCCAGACACACTCAGACTCCCCCTGAACCCCAGAATCTCTCACACCCTCCCCCTGAACCCCAGACTCTCTCACGTCCTCCTCCTGAACCCCAGACTCTCTCACACCCTCCCCCTGAACCCCAGACTCTCTCACACCCTCCCCCTGAACCCCAGAATCTCTCACACCCTCCCCCTGAACCCCAGACTCTCTCACAGACTCCTCCTGAACCCCGGACTCTCTCACACCCACCCCCTGAACCCCAGACACACTCACACACTCCGCCTGAACCCCAGAATCTCTCACACCCTCCTCCTGAACCCTAGACACTCTCCGACAATCCCCCTGAACCCCAGAATCTCTCACACCCTCCTCCTGAACCTCAGACTCTCTCACACCCTCCGCCTGAACCCCAGACTCTCTCACACCCACCCCCTGAACCCCAGACACACTCACACACTCCGCCTGAACCCCAGACACTCTCAGACACTCTCCATGAACCCCAGACTGTCTCACACCCTCCTCCTGAACCCCAGACACACTCACACCCTCCTCCTGAACCCCAGAATCTCTCACACCCTCCTCCTGAACCCCAGAATCTCTCACAGCCGACCCCAAAAACACAGACTTTCTTGCAGACACCCTGTGATTCCCTGACTCTCTCCGAGCCTCCCACTGAACCCCAGAATCTCTCACACCTTCACTCTGATAACTGGACTGTCTCACATAATCCTCCTGAACCGCAGACTCTCTCACACCCTCCTCCTGAACCCCAGACTCTCTCACAACCTCCCCCTGAACCCCAGACTCTCTCACACCCTCCATCTGAACCCCAGACGCTCTCACACGCTCCACCTGAACCACAGACGCTCTCACACCCTCCACCTGAACCCCAGACGCTCTCACACCCTCCTCCTCAACCCCAGACACTCTCACACCCTCCCAATGAACCCCAGACTCTCTCACAGCCTCCGAACCCCCAGAATCTCTCACAGACACCCCCAGAACATTAGACAATCTATCAGACTCCCCGTGAACCCCAGAATCTCTCACACCCTCCTCCTGAACCCCAGACTCTCTCGCACCCTCCGCCTGAATCCCAGAATCTCTCACACCCTTCCTCTGAACACCAGACACACTCAGACTCCCCCTGAACCCCAGAATCTCTCACACCCTCCCCCTGAACCCCAGACTCTCTCAAATCCTCCTCCTGAACCCCAGACTCTCTCACACCCTACCCCTGAACCCCAGACTCTCTCACACCCTCCCCCTGAACCCCAGACTCTCTCACAGACTCCTCCTGAACCCCAGACTCTCTCACACCCACCCCCTGAACCCCAGACACACTCACACACTCCGCCTGAACCCCAGAATCTCTCACACCCTCCTCCTGAACCCTAGACACTCTCCGACAATCCCCCTGAACCCCAGAATCTCTCACACCATCCCCCTGAACCCCAGACACACTCACACACTCCGCCTGAACCCCAGACACTCTCAGACACTCTCCATGAACCCCAGACTGTCTCACACCCTCCTCCTGAACCCCAGACACACTCACACCCTCCTCCTGAACCCCAGAATCTCTCACACCCTCCTCCTGAACCCCAGAATCTCTCACAGCCGACCCCCAAAAACACAGACTTTCTTGCAGACTCCCTGTGATTCCCTGACTCACTCCGAGCCTCCCACTGAACCCCAGAATCTCTCACACCTTCACTCTGATAACTGGACTGTCTCACATAATCCTCCTGAACCGCAGACTCTCTCACACCCTCCTCCTGAACCCCAGACTCTCTCACAACCTCCCCCTGAACCCCAGACTCTCTCACACCCTCCTCCTGTACCCCAGACTCTCTCACACCCTCCCCCTGAACCCCAGATACTCTCACACACCCTCCCCCTGAATGCCAGACATACTCACACCCTCCCCCTGAACCCCAGAATCTCTCACACCCTCCCCGTGAATCCCTAACTCTCTCACACCCTCACCCCAAAACCGACTCTCTCACACCCTCCTCCTGAACCCCAGACTCACTCACAACCTCCCCCTGAACCCCAGACGCTCTCAAAACCCTCCTCCTGTACCCCAGACTCTCTCACACCCTCCCCCTGAACCCCAGATACTCTCACACACCCTCCCCCTGAATGCCAGACACACTCACACCCTCCCCCTGAACCCCAGAATCTCTCACACCCTCCCCGTGAATCCCAAACTCTCTCACACCCTCACCCCAAAACCGACTCTCTCAAACCCTCCCCCTGAACCCCAGACACTCTCACAGCCTCCCCCTGAACCCCAGACTCTCTCACACTCTCCCCTGAACCCCAGAATCTCTCGCACCCTCCTCCTGAACCCCCAGACTCTCTCTCAGACTCCCCCTGAACCCCAGAATCTCTCACACCTTCCCCCCAAAACCGACTATCTCAAACCCTCCACCTGAACCCCAGACTCTCTCACACCCTCCACCTGAACCCCAGACGCTCTCACACCCTCCACCTGAACCCCAGACGCTCTCACACCCTCCACCTGAAGCCCAGATGCTCTCACACCCTCCTCCTCAACCCCAGACACTCTCACACCCTCCCAATGAACCCCAGACTCTCTCACAGCCTCCGAACCCCAGACTCTCTCACAGACACCCCCAGAACATTAGACACTCTATCAGACTCCCCGTGAACCCCAGAATCTCTCACACCCTCCTCCTGAACCCCAGACTCTCTCACACCCTCCGCCTGAACCCCAGAATCTCTCACACCCTCCGCCTGAACCCCAGACACACTCAGACTCCCCCTGAACCCCAGAATCTCTCACACCCTCTCCCTGAACCCCAGACTCTCTCACATCCTCCTCCTGAACCCCAGACTCTCTCACACCCTCCTCCTGAACCCCAGAATCTCTCACATCCGACCCCAAAAACACAGAATTTCTTGCAGACTCCCTGTGATTCACTGACTCTCTCCGAGCCTCCCACTGAACCCCAGAATCTCTCACACCTTCACTCTGATAACTGGACTGTCTCACATAATCCGCCTGAACCGCAGACGCTCTCACACCCTCCTCCTGAACCCCAGACTCTCTCACAACCTCCCCCTGAACCCCAGACTCTCTCACACCCTCCATCTGAACCCCAGACGCTCTCACACCCTCCACCTGAACCCCAGACGCTCTCACACCCTCCACCTGAACCCCAGACGCGCTCACAACCTCCACCTGAACCCCAGACACTCTCACACCCTCCCAATGAACCCCAGACTCTCTCACAGCCTCCGAACCCCAGAATCTCTCACAGACACCCCCAGAACATTAGACAATCTATCAGACTCCCCGTGAACCCCAGAATCTCTCACACCCTCCTCCTGAACCCCAGACTCTCTCGCACCCTCTGCCTGAACCCCAGAATCTCTCACACCCTTCCCCTGAACACCAGACACACTCAGACTCCCCCTGAACCCCAGAATCTCTCACACCCTCCCCCTGAACCCCAGACTCTCTCAAATCCTCCTCCTGAACCCCAGACTCTCTCACACCCTACCCCTGAACCCCAGACTCTCTCACACCCTCCCCCTGAACCCCAGACTCTCTCACAGACTCCTCCTGAACCCCAGACTCTCTCACACCCACCCCCTGAACCCCAGACACACTCACACACTCCGTCTGAACCCCAGAATCTCTCACACCCTCCTCCTGAACCCTAGACACTCTCCGACAATCCCCCTGAACCCCAGAATCTCTCACACCATCCCCCTGAACCACAGACACACTCACACACTCCGCCTGAACCCCAGACACTCTCAGACAGTCTCCATGAACCCCAGACTGTCTCACACCCTCCTCCTGAACCCCAGACACACTCACACCCTCCTCCTGAACCCCAGAATCTCTCACACCCTCCTCCTGAACCCCAGAATCTCTCACAGCCGACCCCAAAAACACAGACTTTCTTGCAGACTCCCTGTGAGTCCCTGACTCACTCCGAGCCTCCCACTGAACCCCAGAATCTCTCACACCTTCACTCTGATAACTGGACTGTCTCACATAATCCTCCTGAACCGCAGACTCTCTCACACCCTCCTCCTGAACCCCAGACTCTCTCACAACCTCCCCCTGAACCCCAGACGCTCTCACACCCTCCTCCTGTACCCCAGACTCTCTCACACCCTCCCCCTGAACCCCAGATACTCTCACGCACCCTCCCCCTGAATGCCAGACACTCTCACACCCTCCCCCTGAACCCCAGAATCTCTCACACCCTCCCCGTGAATCCCAAACTCTCTCACACCCTCACCCCAAAACCGACTCTCTCAAACCCTCCCCTGAACCCCAGACTCTCTCACACCCTCCACCTGAACCCCAGACGCTCTCACACCCTCCACCTGAACCCCAGACGCTCTCACACCCTCCACCTCAACCCCAGACGCTCTCACACCCTCCTCCTCAACCCCAGACACTCTCACACCCTCCCAATGAACCCCAGACTTTCTCACAGCCTCCGAACCCCAGACTCTCTCACAGACACCCCAGAACATTAGACAATCTATCAGACTCCCCGTGAACCCCAGAATCTCTCACACCCTCCTCCTGAACCCCAGACTCTCTCACACCCTCCGCCTGAACCCCAGAATCTCTCACACCCTCCGCCTGAACCCCAGACACACTCAGACTCCCCCTGAACCCCAGAATCTCTCACACCCTCCCCCTGAACCCCAGACTCTCTCACGTCCTCCTCCTGAACCCCAGACTCTCTCACACCCTCCCCCTGAACCCCAGACTCTCTCACACCCTCCCCCTGAACCCCAGAATCTCTCACACCCTCCCCCTGAACCCCAGACTCTCTCACAGACTCCTCCTGAACCCCGGACTCTCTCACACCCACCCCCTGAACCCCAGACACACTCACACACTCCGCCTGAACCCCAGAATCTCTCACACCCTCCTCCTGAACCCTAGACACTCTCCGACAATCCCCCTGAACCCCAGAATCTCTCACACCCTCCTCCTGAACCTCAGACTCTCTCACACCCTCCGCCTGAACCCCAGACTCTCTCACACCCACCCCCTGAACCCCAGACACACTCACACACTCCGCCTGAACCCCAGACACTCTCAGACACTCTCCATGAACCCCAGACTGTCTCACACCCTCCTCCTGAACCCCAGACACACTCACACCCTCCTCCTGAACCCCAGAATCTCTCACACCCTCCTCCTGAACCCCAGAATCTCTCACAGCCGACCCCAAAAACACAGACTTTCTTGCAGACACCCTGTGATTCCCTGACTCTCTCCGAGCCTCCCACTGAACCCCAGAATCTCTCACACCTTCACTCTGATAACTGGACTGTCTCACATAATCCTCCTGAACCGCAGACTCTCTCACACCCTCCTCCTGAACCCCAGACTCTCTCACAACCTCCCCCTGAACCCCAGACTCTCTCACACCCTCCATCTGAACCCCAGACGCTCTCACACGCTCCACCTGAACCACAGACGCTCTCACACCCTCCACCTGAACCCCAGACGCTCTCACACCCTCCTCCTCAACCCCAGACACTCTCACACCCTCCCAATGAACCCCAGACTCTCTCACAGCCTCCGAACCCCAGAATCTCTCACAGACACCCCCCAGAACATTAGACAATCTATCAGACTCCCCGTGAACCCCAGAATCTCTCACACCCTCCTCCTGAACCCCAGACTCTCTCGCACCCTCCGCCTGAACCCCAGAATCTCTCACACCCTTCCTCTGAACACCAGACACACTCAGACTCCCCCTGAACCCCAGAATCTCTCACACCCTCCCCCTGAACCCCAGACTCTCTCAAATCCTCCTCCTGAACCCCAGACTCTCTCACACCCTACCCCTGAACCCCAGACTCTCTCACACCCTCCCCCTGAACCCCAGACTCTCTCACAGACTCCTCCTGAACCCCAGACTCTCTCACACCCACCCCCTGAACCCCAGACACACTCACACACTCCGCCTGAACCCCAGAATCTCTCACACCCTCCTCCTGAACCCTAGACACTCTCCGACAATCCCCCTGAACCCCAGAATCTCTCACACCATCCCCCTGAACCCCAGACACACTCACACACTCCGCCTGAACCCCAGACACTCTCAGACACTCTCCATGAACCCCAGACTGTCTCACACCCTCCTCCTGAACCCCAGACACACTCACACCCTCCTCCTGAACCCCAGAATCTCTCACACCCTCCTCCTGAACCCCAGAATCTCTCACAGCCGACCCCAAAAACACAGACTTTCTTGCAGACTCCCTGTGATTCCCTGACTCACTCCGAGCCTCCCACTGAACCCCAGAATCTCTCACACCTTCACTCTGATAACTGGACTGTCTCACATAATCCTCCTGAACCGCAGACTCTCTCACACCCTCCTCCTGAACCCCAGACTCTCTCACAACCTCCCCCTGAACCCCAGACTCTCTCACACCCTCCTCCTGTACCCCAGACTCTCTCACACCCTCCCCCTGAACCCCAGATACTCTCACACACCCTCCCCCTGAATGCCAGACATACTCACACCCTCCCCCTGAACCCCAGAATCTCTCACACCCTCCCCGTGAATCCCTAACTCTCTCACACCCTCACCCCAAAACCGACTCTCTCACACCCTCCTCCTGAACCCCAGACTCACTCACAACCTCCCCCTGAACCCCAGACGCTCTCAAAACCCTCCTCCTGTACCCCAGACTCTCTCACACCCTCCCCCTGAACCCCAGATACTCTCACACACCCTCCCCCTGAATGCCAGACACACTCACACCCTCCCCCTGAACCCCAGAATCTCTCACACCCTCCCCGTGAATCCCAAACTCTCTCACACCCTCACCCCAAAACCGACTCTCTCAAACCCTCCCCCTGAACCCCAGACACTCTCACAGCCTCCCCCTGAACCCCAGACTCTCTCACACTCTCCCCTGAACCCCAGAATCTCTCGCACCCTCCTCCTGAACCCCAGACTCTCTCTCAGACTCCCCCTGAACCCCAGAATCTCTCACACCTTCCCCCCAAAACCGACTATCTCAAACCCTCCACCTGAACCCCAGACTCTCTCACACCCTCCACCTGAACCCCAGACGCTCTCACACCCTCCACCTGAACCCCAGACGCTCTCACACCCTCCACCTGAAGCCCAGACGCTCTCACACCCTCCTCCTCAACCCCAGACACTCTCACACCCTCCCAATGAACCCCAGACTCTCTCACAGCCTCCGAACCCCAGACTCTCTCACAGACACCCCCAGAACATTAGACACTCTATCAGACTCCCCGTGAACCCCAGAATCTCTCACACCCTCCTCCTGAACCCCAGACTCTCTCACACCCTCCGCCTGAACCCCAGAATCTCTCACACCCTCCGCCTGAACCCCAGACACACTCAGACTCCCCCTGAACCCCAGAATCTCTCACACCCTCTCCCTGAACCCCAGACTCTCTCACATCCTCCTCCTGAACCCCAGACTCTCTCACACCCTCCTCCTGAACCCCAGAATCTCTCACATCCGACCCCAAAAACACAGAATTTCTTGCAGACTCCCTGTGATTCACTGACTCTCTCCGAGCCTCCCACTGAACCCCAGAATCTCTCACACCTTCACTCTGATAACTGGACTGTCTCACATAATCCGCCTGAACCGCAGACGCTCTCACACCCTCCTCCTGAACCCCAGACTCTCTCACAACCTCCCCCTGAACCCCAGACTCTCTCACACCCTCCATCTGAACCCCAGACGCTCTCACACCCTCCACCTGAACCCCAGACGCTCTCACACCCTCCACCTGAACCCCAGACGCGCTCACAACCTCCACCTGAACCCCAGACACTCTCACACCCTCCCAATGAACCCCAGACTCTCTCACAGCCTCCGAACCCCAGAATCTCTCACAGACACCCCCAGAACATTAGACAATCTATCAGACTCCCCGTGAACCCCAGAATCTCTCACACCCTCCTCCTGAACCCCAGACTCTCTCGCACCCTCTGCCTGAACCCCAGAATCTCTCACACCCTTCCCCTGAACACCAGACACACTCAGACTCCCCCTGAACCCCAGAATCTCTCACACCCTCCCCCTGAACCCCAGACTCTCTCAAATCCTCCTCCTGAACCCCAGACTCTCTCACACCCTACCCCTGAACCCCAGACTCTCTCACACCCTCCCCCTGAACCCCAGACTCTCTCACAGACTCCTCCTGAACCCCAGACTCTCTCACACCCACCCCCTGAACCCCAGACACACTCACACACTCCGTCTGAACCCCAGAATCTCTCACACCCTCCTCCTGAACCCTAGACACTCTCCGACAATCCCCCTGAACCCCAGAATCTCTCACACCATCCCCCTGAACCACAGACACACTCACACACTCCGCCTGAACCCCAGACACTCTCAGACAGTCTCCATGAACCCCAGACTGTCTCACACCCTCCTCCTGAACCCCAGACACACTCACACCCTCCTCCTGAACCCCAGAATCTCTCACACCCTCCTCCTGAACCCCAGAATCTCTCACAGCCGACCCCAAAAACACAGACTTTCTTGCAGACTCCCTGTGAGTCCCTGACTCACTCCGAGCCTCCCACTGAACCCCAGAATCTCTCACACCTTCACTCTGATAACTGGACTGTCTCACATAATCCTCCTGAACCGCAGACTCTCTCACACCCTCCTCCTGAACCCCAGACTCTCTCACAACCTCCCCCTGAACCCCAGACGCTCTCACACCCTCCTCCTGTACCCCAGACTCTCTCACACCCTCCCCCTGAACCCCAGATACTCTCACGCACCCTCCCCCTGAATGCCAGACACTCTCACACCCTCCCCCTGAACCCCAGAATCTCTCACACCCTCCCCGTGAATCCCAAACTCTCTCACACCCTCACCCCAAAACCGACTCTCTCAAACCCTCCCCCTGAACCCCAGACTCTCTCACACCCTCCACCTGAACCCCAGACGCTCTCACACCCTCCACCTGAACCCCAGACGCTCTCACACCCTCCACCTAAACCCCAGACGCTCTCACACCCTCCTCCTCAACCCCAGACACTCTCACACCCTCCCAATGAACCCCAGACTTTCTCACAGCCTCCGAACCCCAGACTCTCTCACAGACACCCCAGAACATTAGACAATCTATCAGACTCCCCGTGAACCCCAGAATCTCTCACACCCTCCTCCTGAACCCCAGACTCTCTCACACCCTCCGCCTGAACCCCAGAATCTCTCACACCCTCCGCCTGAACCCCAGACACACTCAGACTCCCCCTGAACCCCAGAATCTCTCACACCCTCCCCCTGAACCCCAGACTCTCTCACGTCCTCCTCCTGAACCCCAGACTCTCTCACACCCTCCCCCTGAACCCCAGACTCTCTCACACCCTCCCCCTGAACCCCAGAATCTCTCACACCCTCCCCCTGAACCCCAGACTCTCTCACAGACTCCTCCTGAACCCCGGACTCTCTCACACCCACCCCCTGAACCCCAGACACACTCACACACTCCGCCTGAACCCCAGAATCTCTCACACCCTCCTCCTGAACCCTAGACACTCTCCGACAATCCCCCTGAACCCCAGAATCTCTCACACCCTCCTCCTGAACCTCAGACTCTCTCACACCCTCCGCCTGAACCCCAGACTCTCTCACACCCACCCCCTGAACCCCAGACACACTCACACACTCCGCCTGAACCCCAGACACTCTCAGACACTCTCCATGAACCCCAGACTGTCTCACACCCTCCTCCTGAACCCAAAACACACTCACACCCTCCTCCTGAACCCCAGAATCTCTCACACCCTCCTCCTGAACCCCAGAATCTCTCACAGCCGACCCCAAAAACACAGACTTTCTTGCAGACACCCTGTGATTCCCTGACTCTCTCCGAGCCTCCCACTGAACCCCAGAATCTCTCACACCTTCACTCTGATAACTGGACTGTCTCACATAATCCTCCTGAACCGCAGACTCTCTCACACCCTCCTCCTGAACCCCAGACTCTCTCACAACCTCCCCCTGAACCCCAGACTCTCTCACACCCTCCATCTGAACCCCAGACGCTCTCACACGCTCCACCTGAACCACAGACGCTCTCACACCCTCCACCTGAACCCCAGACGCTCTCACACCCTCCTCCTCAACCCCAGACACTCTCACACCCTCCCAATGAACCCCAGACTCTCTCACAGCCTCCGAACCCCAGAATCTCTCACAGACACCCCCAGAACATTAGACAATCTATCAGACTCCCCGTGAACCCCAGAATCTCTCACACCCTCCTCCTGAACCCCAGACTCTCTCGCACCCTCCGCCTGAACCCCAGAATCTCTCACACCCTTCCTCTGAACACCAGACACACTCAGACTCCCCCTGAACCCCAGAATCTCTCACACCCTCCCCCTGAACCCCAGACTCTCTCAAATCCTCCTCCTGAACCCCAGACTCTCTCACACCCTACCCCTGAACCCCAGACTCTCTCACACCCTCCCCCTGAACCCCAGACTCTCTCACAGACTCCTCCTGAACCCCAGACTCTCTCACACCCACCCCCTGAACCCCAGACACACTCACACACTCCGCCTGAACCCCAGAATCTCTCACACCCTCCTCCTGAACCCTAGACACTCTCCGACAATCCCCTGAACCCCAGAATCTCTCACACCATCCCCCTGAACCCCAGACACACTCACACACTCCGCCTGAACCCCAGACACTCTCAGACACTCTCCATGAACCCCAGACTGTCTCACACCCTCCTCCTGAACCCCAGACACACTCACACCCTCCTCCTGAACCCCAGAATCTCTCACACCCTCCTCCTGAACCCCAGAATCTCTCACAGCCGACCCCAAAAACACAGACTTTCTTGCAGACTCCCTGTGATTCCCTGACTCACTCCGAGCCTCCCACTGAACCCCAGAATCTCTCACACCTTCACTCTGATAACTGGACTGTCTCACATAATCCTCCTGAACCGCAGACTCTCTCACACCCTCCTCCTGAACCCCAGACTCTCTCACAACCTCCCCCTGAACCCCAGACTCTCTCACACCCTCCTCCTGTACCCCAGACTCTCTCACACCCTCCCCCTGAACCCCAGATACTCTCACACACCCTCCCCCTGAATGCCAGACATACTCACACCCTCCCCCTGAACCCCAGAATCTCTCACACCCTCCCCGTGAATCCCTAACTCTCTCACACCCTCACCCCAAAACCGACTCTCTCACACCCTCCTCCTGAACCCCAGACTCACTCACAACCTCCCCCTGAACCCCAGACGCTCTCAAAACCCTCCTCCTGTACCCCAGACTCTCTCACACCCTCCCCCTGAACCCCAGATACTCTCACACACCCTCCCCCTGAATGCCAGACACACTCACACCCTCCCCCTGAACCCCAGAATCTCTCACACCCTCCCCGTGAATCCCAAACTCTCTCACACCCTCACCCCAAAACCGACTCTCTCAAACCCTCCCCCTGAACCCCAGACACTCTCACAGCCTCCCCCTGAACCCCAGACTCTCTCACACTCTCCCTGAACCCCAGAATCTCTCGCACCCTCCTCCTGAACCCCAGACTCTCTCTCAGACTCCCCCTGAACCCCAGAATCTCTCACACCTTCCCCCCAAAACCGACTATCTCAAACCCTCCACCTGAACCCCAGACTCTCTCACACCCTCCACCTGAACCCCAGACGCTCTCACACCCTCCACCTGAACCCCAGACGCTCTCACACCCTCCACCTGAAGCCCAGATGCTCTCACACCCTCCTCCTCAACCCCAGACACTCTCACACCCTCCCAATGAACCCCAGACTCTCTCACAGCCTCCGAACCCCAGACTCTCTCACAGACACCCCCAGAACATTAGACACTCTATCAGACTCCCCGTGAACCCCAGAATCTCTCACACCCTCCTCCTGAACCCCAGACTCTCTCACACCCTCCGCCTGAACCCCAGAATCTCTCACACCCTCCGCCTGAACCCCAGACACACTCAGACTCCCCCTGAACCCCAGAATCTCTCACACCCTCTCCCTGAACCCCAGACTCTCTCACATCCTCCTCCTGAACCCCAGACTCTCTCACACCCTCCTCCTGAACCCCAGAATCTCTCACATCCGACCCCAAAAACACAGAATTTCTTGCAGACTCCCTGTGATTCACTGACTCTCTCCGAGCCTCCCACTGAACCCCAGAATCTCTCACACCTTCACTCTGATAACTGGACTGTCTCACATAATCCGCCTGAACCGCAGACGCTCTCACACCCTCCTCCTGAACCCCAGACTCTCTCACAACCTCCCCCTGAACCCCAGACTCTCTCACACCCTCCATCTGAACCCCAGACGCTCTCACACCCTCCACCTGAACCCCAGACGCTCTCACACCCTCCACCTGAACCCCAGACGCGCTCACAACCTCCACCTGAACCCCAGACACTCTCACACCCTCCCAATGAACCCCAGACTCTCTCACAGCCTCCGAACCCCAGAATCTCTCACAGACACCCCCAGAACATTAGACAATCTATCAGACTCCCCGTGAACCCCAGAATCTCTCACACCCTCCTCCTGAACCCCAGACTCTCTCGCACCCTCTGCCTGAACCCCAGAATCTCTCACACCCTTCCCCTGAACACCAGACACACTCAGACTCCCCCTGAACCCCAGAATCTCTCACACCCTCCCCCTGAACCCCAGACTCTCTCAAATCCTCCTCCTGAACCCCAGACTCTCTCACACCCTACCCCTGAACCCCAGACTCTCTCACACCCTCCCCCTGAACCCCAGACTCTCTCACAGACTCCTCCTGAACCCCAGACTCTCTCACACCCACCCCCTGAACCCCAGACACACTCACACACTCCGTCTGAACCCCAGAATCTCTCACACCCTCCTCCTGAACCCTAGACACTCTCCGACAATCCCCCTGAACCCCAGAATCTCTCACACCATCCCCCTGAACCACAGACACACTCACACACTCCGCCTGAACCCCAGACACTCTCAGACAGTCTCCATGAACCCCAGACTGTCTCACACCCTCCTCCTGAACCCCAGACACACTCACACCCTCCTCCTGAACCCCAGAATCTCTCACACCCTCCTCCTGAACCCCAGAATCTCTCACAGCCGACCCCAAAAACACAGACTTTCTTGCAGACTCCCTGTGAGTCCCTGACTCACTCCGAGCCTCCCACTGAACCCCAGAATCTCTCACACCTTCACTCTGATAACTGGACTGTCTCACATAATCCTCCTGAACCGCAGACTCTCTCACACCCTCCTCCTGAACCCCAGACTCTCTCACAACCTCCCCCTGAACCCCAGACGCTCTCACACCCTCCTCCTGTACCCCAGACTCTCTCACACCCCTCCCCCTGAACCCCAGATACTCTCACGCACCCTCCCCCTGAATGCCAGACACTCTCACACCCTCCCCCTGAACCCCAGAATCTCTCACACCCTCCCCGTGAATCCCAAACTCTCTCACACCCCTCACCCCAAAACCGACTCTCTCAAACCCTCCCCCTGAACCCCAGACTCTCTCACACCCTCCACCTGAACCCCAGACGCTCTCACACCCTCCACCTGAACCCCAGACGCTCTCACACCCTCCACCTAAACCCCAGACGCTCTCACACCCTCCTCCTCAACCCCAGACACTCTCACACCCTCCCAATGAACCCCAGACTTTCTCACAGCCTCCGAACCCCAGACTCTCTCACAGACACCCCAGAACATTAGACAATCTATCAGACTCCCCGTGAACCCCAGAATCTCTCACACCCTCCTCCTGAACCCCAGACTCTCTCACACCCTCCGCCTGAACCCCAGAATCTCTCACACCCTCCGCCTGAACCCCAGACACACTCAGACTCCCCCTGAACCCCAGAATCTCTCACACCCTCCCCCTGAACCCCAGACTCTCTCACGTCCTCCTCCTGAACCCCAGACTCTCTCACACCCTCCCCCCTGAACCCCAGACTCTCTCACACCCTCCCCCTGAACCCCAGAATCTCTCACACCCTCCCCCTGAACCCCAGACTCTCTCACAGACTCCTCCTGAACCCCGGACTCTCTCACACCCACCCCCTGAACCCCAGACACACTCACACACTCCGCCTGAACCCCAGAATCTCTCACACCCTCCTCCTGAACCCTAGACACTCTCCGACAATCCCCCTGAACCCCAGAATCTCTCACACCCTCCTCCTGAACCTCAGACTCTCTCACACCCTCCGCCTGAACCCCAGACTCTCTCACACCCACCCCCTGAACCCCAGACACACTCACACACTCCGCCTGAACCCCAGACACTCTCAGACACTCTCCATGAACCCCAGACTGTCTCACACCCTCCTCCTGAACCCCAGACACACTCACACCCTCCTCCTGAACCCCAGAATCTCTCACACCCTCCTCCTGAACCCCAGAATCTCTCACAGCCGACCCCAAAAACACAGACTTTCTTGCAGACACCCTGTGATTCCCTGACTCTCTCCGAGCCTCCCACTGAACCCCAGAATCTCTCACACCTTCACTCTGATAACTGGACTGTCTCACATAATCCTCCTGAACCGCAGACTCTCTCACACCCTCCTCCTGAACCCCAGACTCTCTCACAAGCTCCCCCTGAACCCCAGACTCTCTCACACCCTCCATCTGAACCCCAGACGCTCTCACACGCTCCACCTGAACCACAGACGCTCTCACACCCTCCACCTGAACCCCAGACGCTCTCACACCCCTCCTCCTCAACCCCAGACACTCTCACACCCTCCCAATGAACCCCAGACTCTCTCACAGCCTCCGAACCCCAGAATCTCTCACAGACACCCCCAGAACATTAGACAATCTATCAGACTCCCCGTGAACCCCAGAATCTCTCACACCCCTCCTCCTGAACCCCAGACTCTCTCGCACCCTCCGCCTGAACCCCAGAATCTCTCACACCCTTCCTCTGAACACCAGACACACTCAGACTCCCCCTGAACCCCAGAATCTCTCACACCCTCCCCCTGAACCCCAGACTCTCTCAAATCCTCCTCCTGAACCCCAGACTCTCTCACACCCTACCCCTGAACCCCAGACTCTCTCACACCCTCCCCCTGAACCCCAGACTCTCTCACAGACTCCTCCTGAACCCCAGACTCTCTCACACCCACCCCCTGAACCCCAGACACACTCACACACTCCGCCTGAACCCCAGAATCTCTCACACCCTCCTCCTGAACCCTAGACACTCTCCGACAATCCCCCTGAACCCCAGAATCTCTCACACCATCCCCCTGAACCCAGACACACTCACACACTCCGCCTGAACCCCAGACACTCTCAGACACTCTCCATGAACCCCAGACTGTCTCACACCCTCCTCCTGAACCCCAGACACACTCACACCCTCCTCCTGAACCCCAGAATCTCTCACACCCTCCTCCTGAACCCCAGAATCTCTCACAGCCGACCCCAAAAACACAGACTTTCTTGCAGACTCCCTGTGATTCCCTGACTCACTCCGAGCCTCCCACTGAACCCCAGAATCTCTCACACCTTCACTCTGATAACTGGACTGTCTCACATAATCCTCCTGAACCGCAGACTCTCTCACACCCTCCTCCTGAACCCCAGACTCTCTCACAACCTCCCCCTGAACCCCAGACTCTCTCACACCCTCCTCCTGTACCCCAGACTCTCTCACACCCTCCCCCTGAACCCCAGATACTCTCACACACCCTCCCCCTGAATGCCAGACATACTCACACCCTCCCCCTGAACCCCAGAATCTCTCACACCCTCCCCGTGAATCCCTAACTCTCTCACACCCTCACCCCAAAACCGACTCTCTCACACCCTCCTCCTGAACCCCAGACTCACTCACAACCTCCCCCTGAACCCCAGACGCTCTCAAAACCCTCCTCCTGTACCCCAGACTCTCTCACACCCTCCCCCTGAACCCCAGATACTCTCACACACCCTCCCCCTGAATGCCAGACACACTCACACCCTCCCCCTGAACCCCAGAATCTCTCACACCCTCCCCGTGAATCCCAAACTCTCTCACACCCTCACCCCAAAACCGACTCTCTCAAACCCTCCCCCCTGAACCCCAGACACTCTCACAGCCTCCCCCTGAACCCCAGACTCTCTCACACTCTCCCCTGAACCCCAGAATCTCTCGCACCCTCCTCCTGAACCCCAGACTCTCTCTCAGACTCCCCCTGAACCCCAGAATCTCTCACACCTTCCCCCCAAAACCGACTATCTCAAACCCTCCACCTGAACCCCAGACTCTCTCACACCCTCCACCTGAACCCCAGACGCTCTCACACCCTCCACCTGAACCCCAGACGCTCTCACACCCTCCACCTGAAGCCCAGACGCTCTCACACCCTCCTCCTCAACCCCAGACACTCTCACACCCTCCCAATGAACCCCAGACTCTCTCACAGCCTCCGAACCCCAGACTCTCTCACAGACACCCCCCAGAACATTAGACACTCTATCAGACTCCCCGTGAACCCCAGAATCTCTCACACCCTCCTCCTGAACCCCAGACTCTCTCACACCCTCCGCCTGAACCCCAGAATCTCTCACACCCTCCGCCTGAACCCCAGACACACTCAGACTCCCCCTGAACCCCAGAATCTCTCACACCCTCTCCCTGAACCCCAGACTCTCTCACATCCTCCTCCTGAACCCCAGACTCTCTCACACCCTCCTCCTGAACCCCAGAATCTCTCACATCCGACCCCAAAAACACAGAATTTCTTGCAGACTCCCTGTGATTCACTGACTCTCTCCGAGCCTCCCACTGAACCCCAGAATCTCTCACACCTTCACTCTGATAACTGGACTGTCTCACATAATCCGCCTGAACCGCAGACGCTCTCACACCCTCCTCCTGAACCCCAGACTCTCTCACAACCTCCCCCTGAACCCCAGACTCTCTCACACCCTCCATCTGAACCCCAGACGCTCTCACACCCTCCACCTGAACCCCAGACGCTCTCACACCCTCCACCTGAACCCCAGACGCGCTCACAACCTCCACCTGAACCCCAGACACTCTCACACCCTCCCAATGAACCCCAGACTCTCTCACAGCCTCCGAACCCCAGAATCTCTCACAGACACCCCCAGAACATTAGACAATCTATCAGACTCCCCGTGAACCCCAGAATCTCTCACACCCTCCTCCTGAACCCCAGACTCTCTCGCACCCTCTGCCTGAACCCCAGAATCTCTCACACCCTTCCCCTGAACACCAGACACACTCAGACTCCCCCTGAACCCCAGAATCTCTCACACCCTCCCCCTGAACCCCAGACTCTCTCAAATCCTCCTCCTGAACCCCAGACTCTCTCACACCCTACCCCTGAACCCCAGACTCTCTCACACCCTCCCCCTGAACCCCAGACTCTCTCACAGACTCCTCCTGAACCCCAGACTCTCTCACACCCACCCCCTGAACCCCAGACACACTCACACACTCCGTCTGAACCCCAGAATCTCTCACACCCTCCTCCTGAACCCTAGACACTCTCCGACAATCCCCCTGAACCCCAGAATCTCTCACACCATCCCCCTGAACCACAGACACACTCACACACTCCGCCTGAACCCCAGACACTCTCAGACAGTCTCCATGAACCCCAGACTGTCTCACACCCTCCTCCTGAACCCCAGACACACTCACACCCTCCTCCTGAACCCCAGAATCTCTCACACCCTCCTCCTGAACCCCAGAATCTCTCACAGCCGACCCCAAAAACACAGACTTTCTTGCAGACTCCCTGTGAGTCCCTGACTCACTCCGAGCCTCCCACTGAACCCCAGAATCTCTCACACCTTCACTCTGATAACTGGACTGTCTCACATAATCCTCCTGAACCGCAGACTCTCTCACACCCTCCTCCTGAACCCCAGACTCTCTCACAACCTCCCCCTGAACCCCAGACGCTCTCACACCCTCCTCCTGTACCCCAGACTCTCTCACACCCTCCCCCTGAACCCCAGATACTCTCACGCACCCTCCCCCTGAATGCCAGACACTCTCACACCCTCCCCCTGAACCCCAGAATCTCTCACACCCTCCCCGTGAATCCCAAACTCTCTCACACCCTCACCCCAAAACCGACTCTCTCAAACCCTCCCCTGAACCCCAGACTCTCTCACACCCTCCACCTGAACCCCAGACGCTCTCACACCCTCCACCTGAACCCCAGACGCTCTCACACCCTCCACCTAAACCCCAGACGCTCTCACACCCTCCTCCTCAACCCCAGACACTCTCACACCCTCCCAATGAACCCCAGACTTTCTCACAGCCTCCGAACCCCAGACTCTCTCACAGACACCCAGAACATTAGACAATCTATCAGACTCCCCGTGAACCCCAGAATCTCTCACACCCTCCTCCTGAACCCCAGACTCTCTCACACCCTCCGCCTGAACCCCAGAATCTCTCACACCCTCCGCCTGAACCCCAGACACACTCAGACTCCCCCTGAACCCCAGAATCTCTCACACCCTCCCCCTGAACCCCAGACTCTCTCACGTCCTCCTCCTGAACCCCAGACTCTCTCACACCCTCCCCCTGAACCCCAGACTCTCTCACACCCTCCCCCTGAACCCCAGAATCTCTCACACCCTCCCCCTGAACCCCAGACTCTCTCACAGACTCCTCCTGAACCCCGGACTCTCTCACACCCACCCCCTGAACCCCAGACACACTCACACACTCCGCCTGAACCCCAGAATCTCTCACACCCTCCTCCTGAACCCTAGACACTCTCCGACAATCCCCCTGAACCCCAGAATCTCTCACACCCTCCTCCTGAACCTCAGACTCTCTCACACCCTCCGCCTGAACCCCAGACTCTCTCACACCCACCCCCTGAACCCCAGACACACTCACACACTCCGCCTGAACCCCAGACACTCTCAGACACTCTCCATGAACCCCAGACTGTCTCACACCCTCCTCCTGAACCCCAGACACACTCACACCCTCCTCCTGAACCCCAGAATCTCTCACACCCTCCTCCTGAACCCCAGAATCTCTCACAGCCGACCCCAAAAACACAGACTTTCTTGCAGACACCCTGTGATTCCCTGACTCTCTCCGAGCCTCCAACTGAACCCCAGAATCTCTCACACCTTCACTCTGATAACTGGACTGTCTCACATAATCCTCCTGAACCGCAGACTCTCTCACACCCTCCTCCTGAACCCCAGACTCTCTCACAACCTCCCCCTGAACCCCAGAATCTCTCACACCCTCCTCCTGAACCCCAGACTCTCTCACAACCTCCTCCTGAACCCCAGACTCTCTCACACCCTCCATCTGAACCCCAGACGCTCTCACACCCTCCACCTGAACCCCAGACGCTCTCACACACTCCACCTGAACCCCAGACGCTCTCACATCCTCCACCTGAACCCCAGACGCTCTCACACCCTCCTCCTCAACCCCAGACACTCTCACACCCTCCCAATGAACCCCAGACTCTCTCACATCCTCTGAACCCCAGACTCTCTCACAGACACCCCCAGAACATTAGACAATCTATCAGACTCCCCGTGAACCCCAGAATCTCTCACACCCTCCTCCTGAACCCCAGACTCTCTCACACCCTCCGCCTGAACCCCAGAATCTCTCACACCCTCCCCCTGAACACCAGACACACTCAGACTCCCCCTGAACCCCAGAATCTCTCCCACTCTCCCCCTGAACCCCAGACTCTCTCACATTCTCCTCCATGAACCCCAGACTGTCTCACACCCACCTCCTGAACCCCAGACACACTCACACCCTCCTCCTGAACCCCAGAATCTCTCACACCCTCCTCCTGAACCCCAGAATCTCTCACAGCCGACCCCAAAAACACAGACTTTCTTGCAGACTCCCTGTGATTCCCTGACTCTCTCCGAGCCTCCCACTGAACCCCAGAATCTCTCACACCTTCACTCTGATAACTGGACTGTCTCACATAATCCTCCTGAACCGCAGACTCTCTCACACCCTCCCCCTGAAACCCAGACTCTCTCACAACCTCCCCCTGAACCCCAGACTCTCTCACACCCTCCCCCTGAACCCCAGACTCTCTCACACCCTCCCCCTGAACCCCAGACTCTCTCACAGTCTCCTCCTGAACCCCAGACTCTCTCACACCCACCCCCTGAACCCCAGACACACTCACACACTCCGCCTGAACCCCAGAATCTCTCACACCCTCCTCCTGAACCCTAGACACTCTCCGACAATCCCCCGAACCCCAGAATCTCTCACACCATCCCCCTGAACCCCAGACACACTCACACACTCCGCCTGAACCCCAGACACTCTCAGACACTCTCCATGAACCCCAGACTGTCTCACACCCTCCTCATGAACCCCAGACACTCTCCGACAATCCCCCGAACCCCAGAATCTCTCACACCATCCCCCTGAACCCCAGACACACTCACACACTCCGCCTGAACCCCAGACACTCTCAGACACTCTCCATGCACCCCAGACTGTCTCACACCCTCCCCCTGAACCCCAGACACACTCACATCCTCCTCCTGAACACCAGAATCTCTCACACCCTCCTCCTGAACCCCAGACACTCTCCGACACTCCCCCTGAACCCCAGACTCTCTCACACCCTCCTCCTGAACCCCAGACTCTCTGACACCCTCCCCCTGAACCCCAGACTCTCTCAGACCCTCCCCCTGAACCCCAGACTCTCTCACACCCTCCTCCTGAACTCCAGACACACTCAAACCCTCCCCACGAAACCCAGACTCTCTCACACCCTCCTCCTGAACCCCAGACTCTCTCACACCATCCCCCTGAACCCCAGACACACTCACACCCTCCCCCTGAACCCCAGGCACTCTCACAGCCTCACCCTGAACCCCAGACTCTCTCACAGCCTCCCCCTGAACCCCAGAATCTCTCACAGCCTCCTCCTAAACCCCAGACCCTCTCACAACCTCCTCCTGAACCCCAGCATCACTCACAGCCCAACCCTGAACACAGAATCACTCTCAGACTCCCCCTGAACCCCAGAATCTCAACAGCTGCCCCCAAAAACCCAGACTTTCTCTCAGACTCCCCGTCATTACCTGACTCTCTCCGAGCATCCCACTGAACCCCAGAATCTCTCACACCTTCACTCTGATCGCTGGACTGTCTCACACCCTCCCCCTGAACCCCAGACTCTCGCAGACCCTCCCCCTGAACCCCAGACTCTCTTACACCCTCCCCCTGATCCCCAGACTCTTTCACACCCTCCTCCTGAACCCCAGACTCTCTCACAACCTCCCCCTGAACCCCAGACTCTCTCACACCCTCCTCCTGTACCCCAGACTCTCTCACACCCTCCCCCTGAACCCCAGATACTCTCACACACCCTCCCCCTGAATGCCAGACATACTCACACCCTCCCCCTGAACCCCAGAATCTCTCACACCCTCCCCGTGAATCCCTAACTCTCTCACACCCTCACCCCAAAACCGACTCTCTCACACCCTCCTCCTGAACCCCAGACTCACTCACAACCTCCCCCTGAACCCCAGACGCTCTCAAAACCCTCCTCCTGTACCCCAGACTCTCTCACACCCTCCCCCTGAACCCCAGATACTCTCACACACCCTCCCCCTGAATGCCAGACACACTCACACCCTCCCCCTGAACCCCAGAATCTCTCACACCCTCCCCGTGAATCCCAAACTCTCTCACACCCTCACCCCAAAACCGACTCTCTCAAACCCTCCCCCTGAACCCCAGACACTCTCACAGCCTCCCCCTGAACCCCAGACTCTCTCACACTCTCCCCTGAACCCCAGAATCTCTCGCACCCTCCTCCTGAACCCCAGACTCTCTCTCAGACTCCCCCTGAACCCCAGAATCTCTCACACCTTCCCCCCAAAACCGACTATCTCAAACCCTCCACCTGAACCCCAGACTCTCTCACACCCTCCACCTGAACCCCAGACGCTCTCACACCCTCCACCTGAACCCCAGACGCTCTCACACCCTCCACCTGAAGCCCAGACGCTCTCACACCCTCCTCCTCAACCCCAGACACTCTCACACCCTCCCAATGAACCCCAGACTCTCTCACAGCCTCCGAACCCCAGACTCTCTCACAGACACCCCCAGAACATTAGACACTCTATCAGACTCCCCGTGAACCCCAGAATCTCTCACACCCTCCTCCTGAACCCCAGACTCTCTCACACCCTCCGCCTGAACCCCAGAATCTCTCACACCCTCCGCCTGAACCCCAGACACACTCAGACTCCCCCTGAACCCCAGAATCTCTCACACCCTCTCCCTGAACCCCAGACTCTCTCACATCCTCCTCCTGAACCCCAGACTCTCTCACACCCTCCTCCTGAACCCCAGAATCTCTCACATCCGACCCCAAAAACACAGAATTTCTTGCAGACTCCCTGTGATTCACTGACTCTCTCCGAGCCTCCCACTGAACCCTAGAATCTCTCACACCTTCACTCTGATAACTGGACTGTCTCACATAATCCGCCTGAACCGCAGACGCTCTCACACCCTCCTCCTGAACCCCAGACTCTCTCACAACCTCCCCCTGAACCCCAGACTCTCTCACACCCTCCATCTGAACCCCAGACGCTCTCACACCCTCCACCTGAACCCCAGACGCTCTCACACCCTCCACCTGAACCCCAGACGCGCTCACAACCTCCACCTGAACCCCAGACACTCTCACACCCTCCCAATGAACCCCAGACTCTCTCACAGCCTCCGAACCCCAGAATCTCTCACAGACACCCCCAGAACATTAGACAATCTATCAGACTCCCCGTGAACCCCAGAATCTCTCACACCCTCCTCCTGAACCCCAGACTCTCTCGCACCCTCTGCCTGAACCCCAGAATCTCTCAAACCCTTCCCCTGAACACCAGACACACTCAGACTCCCCCTGAACCCCAGAATCTCTCACACCCTCCCCCTGAACCCCAGACTCTCTCAAATCCTCCTCCTGAACCCCAGACTCTCTCACACCCTACCCCTGAACCCCAGACTCTCTCACACCCTCCCCCTGAACCCCAGACTCTCTCACAGACTCCTCCTGAACCCCAGACTCTCTCACACCCACCCCCTGAACCCCAGACACACTCACACACTCCGTCTGAACCCCAGAATCTCTCACACCCTCCTCCTGAACCCTAGACACTCTCCGACAATCCCCCTGAACCCCAGAATCTCTCACACCATCCCCCTGAACCACAGACACACTCACACACTCCGCCTGAACCCCAGACACTCTCAGACAGTCTCCATGAACCCCAGACTGTCTCACACCCTCCTCCTGAACCCCAGACACACTCACACCCTCCTCCTGAACCCCAGAATCTCTCACACCCTCCTCCTGAACCCCAGAATCTCTCACAGCCGACCCCAAAAACACAGACTTTCTTGCAGACTCCCTGTGAGTCCCTGACTCACTCCGAGCCTCCCACTGAACCCCAGAATCTCTCACACCTTCACTCTGATAACTGGACTGTCTCACATAATCCTCCTGAACCGCAGACTCTCTCACACCCTCCTCCTGAACCCCAGACTCTCTCACAACCTCCCCCTGAACCCCAGACGCTCTCACACCCTCCTCCTGTACCCCAGACTCTCTCACACCCTCCCCCTGAACCCCAGATACTCTCACGCACCCTCCCCCTGAATGCCAGACACTCTCACACCCTCCCCCTGAACCCCAGAATCTCTCACACCCTCCCCGTGAATCCCAAACTCTCTCACACCCTCACCCCAAAACCGACTCTCTCAAACCCTCCCCCTGAACCCCAGACTCTCTCACACCCTCCACCTGAACCCCAGACGCTCTCACACCCTCCACCTGAACCCCAGACGCTCTCACACCCTCCACCTAAACCCCAGACGCTCTCACACCCTCCTCCTCAACCCCAGACACTCTCACACCCTCCCAATGAACCCCAGACTTTCTCACAGCCTCCGAACCCCAGACTCTCTCACAGACACCCCAGAACATTAGACAATCTATCAGACTCCCCGTGAACCCCAGAATCTCTCACACCCTCCTCCTGAACCCCAGACTCTCTCACACCCTCCGCCTGAACCCCAGAATCTCTCACACCCTCCGCCTGAACCCCAGAATCTCTCACACCCTCCGCCTGAACCCCAGACACACTCAGACTCCCCCTGAACCCCAGAATCTCTCACACCCTCACCCTGAACCCCAGACTCTCTCACGTCCTCCTCCTGAACCCCAGACTCTCTCACACCCTCCCCCTGAACCCCAGACTCTCTCACACCCTCCCCCTGAACCCCAGAATCTCTCACACCCTCCCCCTGAACCCCAGACTCTCTCACAGACTCCTCCTGAACCCCGGACTCTCTCACACCCACCCCCTGAACCCCAGACACACTCACACACTCCGCCTGAACCCCAGAATCTCTCACACCCTCCTCCTGAACCCTAGACACTCTCCGACAATCCCCCTGAACCCCAGAATCTCTCACACCCTCCTCCTGAACCTCAGACTCTCTCACACCCTCCGCCTGAACCCCAGACTCTCTCACACCCACCCCCTGAACCCCAGACACACTCACACACTCCGCCTGAACCCCAGACACTCTCAGACACTCTCCATGAACCCCAGACTGTCTCACACCCTCCTCCTGAACCCCAGACACACTCACACCCTCCTCCTGAACCCCAGAATCTCTCACACCCTCCTCCTGAACCCCAGAATCTCTCACAGCCGACCCCAAAAACACAGACTTTCTTGCAGACACCCTGTGATTCCCTGACTCTCTCCGAGCCTCCAACTGAACCCCAGAATCTCTCACACCTTCACTCTGATAACTGGACTGTCTCACATAATCCTCCTGAACCGCAGACTCTCTCACACCCTCCTCCTGAACCCCAGACTCTCTCACAACCTCCCCCTGAACCCCAGAATCTCTCACACCCTCCTCCTGAACCCCAGACTCTCTCACAACCTCCTCCTGAACCCCAGACTCTCTCACACCCTCCATCTGAACCCCAGACGCTCTCACACCCTCCACCTGAACCCCAGACGCTCTCACACACTCCACCTGAACCCCAGACGCTCTCACATCCTCCACCTGAACCCCAGACGCTCTCACACCCTCCTCCTCAACCCCAGACACTCTCACACCCTCCCAATGAACCCCAGACTCTCTCACATCCTCTGAACCCCAGACTCTCTCACAGACACCCCCAGAACATTAGACAATCTATCAGACTCCCCGTGAACCCCAGAATCTCTCACACCCTCCTCCTGAACCCCAGACTCTCTCACACCCTCCGCCTGAACCCCAGAATCTCTCACACCCTCCCCCTGAACACCAGACACACTCAGACTCCCCCTGAACCCCAGAATCTCTCCCACTCTCCCCCTGAACCCCAGACTCTCTCACATTCTCCTCCATGAACCCCAGACTGTCTCACACCCACCTCCTGAACCCCAGACACACTCACACCCTCCTCCTGAACCCCAGAATCTCTCACACCCTCCTCCTGAACCCCAGAATCTCTCACAGCCGACCCAAAAACACAGACTTTCTTGCAGACTCCCTGTGATTCCCTGACTCTCTCCGAGCCTCCCACTGAACCCCAGAATCTCTCACACCTTCACTCTGATAACTGGACTGTCTCACATAATCCTCCTGAACCGCAGACTCTCTCACACCCTCCCCCTGAAACCCAGACTCTCTCACAACCTCCCCCTGAACCCAGACTCTCTCACACCCTCCCCCTGAACCCCAGACTCTCTCACACCCTCCCCCTGAACCCCAGACTCTCTCACAGTCTCCTCCTGAACCCCAGACTCTCTCACACCCACCCCCTGAACCCCAGACACACTCACACACTCCGCCTGAACCCCAGAATCTCTCACACCCTCCTCCTGAACCCTAGACACTCTCCGACAATCCCCCGAACCCCAGAATCTCTCACACCATCCCCCTGAACCCCAGACACACTCACACACTCCGCCTGAACCCCAGACACTCTCAGGACACTCTCCATGAACCCCAGACTGTCTCACACCCTCCTCATGAACCCCAGACACTCTCCGACAATCCCCCGAACCCCAGAATCTCTCACACCATCCCCCTGAACCCCAGACACACTCACACACTCCGCCTGAACCCCAGACACTCTCAGACACTCTCCATGCACCCCAGACTGTCTCACACCCTCCCCCTGAACCCCAGACACACTCACATCCTCCTCCTGAACACCAGAATCTCTCACACCCTCCTCCTGAACCCCAGACACTCTCCGACACTCCCCCTGAACCCCAGACTCTCTCACACCCTCCTCCTGAACCCCAGACTCTCTGACACCCCTCCCCCTGAACCCCAGACTCTCTCAGACCCTCCCCCTGAACCCCAGACTCTCTCACACCCTCCTCCTGAACTCCAGACACACTCAAACCCTCCCCACGAAACCCAGACTCTCTCACACCCTCCCTCCTGAACCCCAGACTCTCTCACACCATCCCCCTGAACCCCAGACACACTCACACCCTCCCCCTGAACCTCCCCCTGAACCCCAGAATCTGCTCAACGTCCTCCTCCTGAACCCCAGACCATCTCTCACCACCCTCCCCCTGAACCCAGACTCTCACACACCCTCCCCCCTGAAACCCAGATCTCTCACGACCCTCCCCCTGAACCAGACCTCTCTCACAGACTCCTCCTGATCCCCGACTCTCTCACTACCCCCCCCCTGAAACCCCAGACACACTCACACACTCCGCCTGAACCCCAGAATCTCTCACACCCTCCTCCTGAACCCTAGACACTCTCCGACAATCCCCCTGAACCCCAGAATCTCTCACACCCTCCTCCTGAACCTCAGACTCTCTCACACCCTCCGCCTGAACCCCAGACTCTCTCACACCCACCCCCTGAACCCCAGACACACTCACACACTCCGCCTGAACCCCAGACACTCTCAGACACTCTCCATGAACCCCAGACTGTCTCACACCCTCCTCCTGAACCCCTGACACACTCACACCCTCCTCCTGAACCCCAGAATCTCTCACGCCCTCCTCCTGAACCCCAGAATCTCTCACAGCCGACCCCAAAAACACAGACTTTCTTGCAGACACCCTGTGATTCCCTGACTCTCTCCGAGCCTCCAACTGAACCCCAGAATCTCTCACACCTTCACTCTGATAACTGGACTGTCTCACATAATCCTCCTGAACCGCAGACTCTCTCACACCCTCCTCCTGAACCCCAGACTCTCTCACAACCTCCCCCTGAACCCCAGAATCTCTCACACCCTCCTCCTGAACCCCAGACTCTCTCACAACCTCCTCCTGAACCCCAGACTCTCTCACACCCTCCATCTGAACCCCAGACGCTCTCACACCCTCCACCTGAACCCCAGACGCTCTCACACACTCCACCTGAACCCCAGACGCTCTCACATCCTCCACCTGAACCCCAGACGCTCTCACACCCTCCTCCTCAACCCCAGACACTCTCACACCCTCCCAATGAACCCCAGACTCTCTCACATCCTCTGAACCCCAGACTCTCTCACAGACACCCCCAGAACATTAGACAATCTATCAGACTCCCCGTGAACCCCAGAATCTCTCACACCCTCCTCCTGAACCCCAGACTCTCTCACACCCTCCGCCTGAACCCCAGAATCTCTCACACCCTCCCCCTGAACACCAGACACACTCAGACTCCCCCTGAACCCCAGAATCTCTCCCACTCTCCCCCTGAACCCCAGACTCTCTCACATTCTCCTCCATGAACCCCAGACTGTCTCACACCCACCTCCTGAACCCCAGACACACTCACACCCTCCTCCTGAACCCCAGAATCTCTCACACCCTCCTCCTGAACCCCAGAATCTCTCACAGCCGACCCCAAAAACACAGACTTTCTTGCAGACTCCCTGTGATTCCCTGACTCTCTCCGAGCCTCCCACTGAACCCCAGAATCTCTCACACCTTCACTCTGATAACTGGACTGTCTCACATAATCCTCCTGAACCGCAGACTCTCTCACACCCTCCCCCTGAAACCCAGACTCTCTCACAACCTCCCCCTGAACCCCAGACTCTCTCACACCCTCCCCCTGAACCCCAGACTCTCTCACACCCTCCCCCTGAACCCCAGACTCTCTCACAGTCTCCTCCTGAACCCCAGACTCTCTCACACCCACCCCCTGAACCCCAGACACACTCACACACTCCGCCTGAACCCCAGAATCTCTCACACCCTCCTCCTGAACCCTAGACACTCTCCGACAATCCCCCGAACCCCAGAATCTCTCACACCATCCCCCTGAACCCCAGACACACTCACACACTCCGCCTGAACCCCAGACACTCTCAGACACTCTCCATGAACCCCAGACTGTCTCACACCCTCCTCATGAACCCCAGACACTCTCCGACAATCCCCCGAACCCCAGAATCGCTCACACCATCCCCCTGAACCCCAGACACACTCACACACTCCGCCTGAACCCCAGACACTCTCAGACACTCTCCATGCACCCCAGACTGTCTCACACCCTCCCCCTGAACCCCAGACACACTCACATCCTCCTCCTGAACACCAGAATCTCTCACACCCTCCTCCTGAACCCCAGACACTCTCCGACACTCCCCCTGAACCCCAGACTCTCTCACACCCTCCTCCTGAACCCCAGACTCTCTGACACCCTCCCCCTGAACCCCAGACTCTCTCAGACCCTCCCCCTGAACCCCAGACTCTCTCACACCCTCCTCCTGAACTCCAGACACACTCAAACCCTCCCCACGAAACCCAGACTCTCTCACACCCTCCTCCTGAACCCCAGACTCTCTCACACCATCCCCCTGAACCCCAGACACACTCACACCCTCCCCCTGAACCCCAGGCACTCTCACAGCCTCACCCTGAACCCCAGACTCTCTCACAGCCTCCCCCTGAACCCCAGAATCTCTCACAGCCTCCTCCTAAACCCCAGACCCTCTCACAACCTCCTCCTGAACCCCAGCATCACTCACAGCCCGACCCTGAACACAGAATCACTCTCAGACTCCCCCTGAACCCCAGAATCTCAACAGCTGCCCCCAAAAACCCAGACTTTCTCTCAGACTCCCCGTCATTACCTGACTCTCTCCGAGCATCCCACTGAACCCCAGAATCTCTCACACCTTCACTCTGATCGCTGGACTGTCTCACACCCTCCCCCTGAACCCCAGACTCTCGCAGACCCTCCCCCTGAACCCCAGACTCTCTTACACCCTCCCCCTGATCCCCAGACTCTTTCACACCCTCCTCCTGAACCACAGACTCTCTCACACCCTCCTCCTGAACCACAGACTCTCTCACACCCTCCCCCTGAACCCCAGATTCTCTCACACCCTCCCCCTGAACCCCAGACCCTCTCAAGCCCACCCCCTGAACCCCAGACTCTCGAAAATCCTCCTCCTGAACCCCAGACTCTCACACTTCCTCCTCCTGAACCCCAGAATCTCTCACAACCACCCCCTGAACCCCAGACACACTCACAGCCTCCGCCCTAACCCCAGACTCTCTCACACCCTCCTCCTGAACCCCAGATACACTCACACCTTCCCCCTGAACCCCAGACTCTCTCACACCCTCCCCCTGAACCCCAGACACACTCACACCCTCCCCCTGAACCCCAGACTCTCTCACACCCTCCCTCTGAACCCCAGACACACTCACACCCTCCCCCTCAACCCCAGAATCTCTCACACCCTCCCCGTGAATCCCAAACTCTCTCACACCCTCCTCCTGTACCCCAGACTCTCTCACACCGTCCCCCTGAACCCCAGAATCTCTCACATCCTCCCCCTGAACCCCAGACACACTCACACACTCCGCCTAACCCCAGACTCTCTCACACCCTCTTCCTGAACCCAAGACTCTCACACACCCTCCCCCGAATGCCAGACACTCTCACACCCTCCCCCTGAACCCCAGAATCTCTCACACCCTCCCCGTGAATCCCAAACTCTCTCACACCCTCACCCCAAAACCGACTCTCTCAAACCCTCCCCCTGAACCCCAGACTCTCTCACAGCCTCCCCCTGAACCCCAGACTCTCTCACACTCTCCCCTGAACCCCAGAATCTCTCACACCCTTCTCCTGAACCCCAGAATCTCTCACACCCTTCTCCTGAACCCCAGACTCTCTCTCAGACTCCCCCTGAACCCCAGACTCTCTCACACCCTCCCCCCAAAACCGACTCTCTCAAACCCTCCCCCTGAACCCCAGACTCTCTCATACCCTCCACCTGAACCCCAGACGCTCTCACACCCACCACCTGAACCCCAGACGCTCTCACACCCTCCACCTGAACCCCAGACTCTCTCACACCCTCCCCCCAAAACCGACTCTCTCAAACCCTCCCCCTGAACCCCAGACTCTCTCATACCCTCCACCTGAACCCCAGACGCTCTCACACCCACCACCTGAACCCCAGACGCTCTCACACCCTCCACCTGAACCCCAGACGCTCTCACACCCTCCTCCTCAACCCCAGACACTCTCACACCCTCCCAATGAACCCCAGACTCTCTCACAGACTCCGAACCCCAGACTCTCTCACAGACACCCCCAGAACATTAGACACTCTATCAGACTCCCCATGAACCCCAGAATCTCTCACACCCTCCTCCTGAACACCAGACTCTCTCACACCCTCCTCCTGAACCCCAGAATCTCTCACACCCTCCTCCTGAACCCCAGACTCTCTCACACCCTCCTCCTGAACCCCAGACTCTCTCACACCCTCCGCCTGAACCCCAGAATCTCTCACACCCTCCGCCTGAACCCCAGACACACTCAGACTCCCCCTGAACCCCAGAATCTCTCACACCCTCCCCCTGAACCCCAGACTCTCTCACACCCTCCCCCTGAACCCCAGAATCTCTCACACCCTCCCCCTGAACCCCAGACTCTCTCACAGACTCCTCCTGAACCCCAGACTCTCTCACACCCACCCCCTGAACCCCAGACACACTCACACACTCCGCCTGAACCCCAGAATCTCTCACATCCTCCTCCTGAACCCTAGACACTCTCCGACAATCCCCCGAACCCCAGAATCTCTCACACCATCCCCCTGAACCCCAGACACACTCACACACTCCGCCTGAACCCCAGACACTCTCAGACACTCTCCATGCACCCCAGACTGTCTCACACCCTCCTCCTGAACCCCAGACACACTCACACCCTCCTCCTGAACCCCAGAATCTCTCACACCCTCCTCCTGAACCCCAGAATCTCTCACAGCCGACCCCAAAAACACAGACTTTCTTGCAGACTCCCTGTGATTCCCTGACTCTCTCCGAGCCTCCCACTGAACCCCAGAATCTCTCACACCTTCACTCTGATAACTGGACTGTCTCACATAATCCTCCTGAACCGCAGACTCTCTCACACCCTCCTCCTGAACCCCAGACTCTCTCACAACCTCCCCCTGAACCCCAGACTCTCTCACACCCTCCACCTGAACCCCAGACGCTCTCACACCCTCCACCTGAACCCCAGACGCTCTCACACCCTCCACCTGAACCCCAGACGCTCTCACACCCTCCTCCTCAACCCCAGACACTCTCACACCCTCCCAATGAACCCCAGACTCTCTCACAGCCTCCGAACCCCAGAATCTCTCACAGACACCCCCAGAACATTAGACAATCTATCAGACTCCCCGTGAACCCCAGAATCTCTCACACCCTCCTCCTGAACCCCAGACTCTCTCGCACCCTCCGCCTGAACCCCAGAATCTCTCACACCCTTCCCCTGAACACCAGACTCTCTCAAATCCTCCTCCTGAACCCCAGACTCTCTCACACCCTACCCCTGAACCCCAGACTCTCTCACACCCTCCCCCTGAACCCCAGACTCTCTCACAGACTCCTCCTGAACCCCAGACTCTCTCACACCCACCCCCTGAACCCCAGACACACTCACACACTCCGCCTGAACCCCAGAATCTCTCACACCCTCCTCCTGAACCCTAGACACTCTCCGACAATCCCCCTGAACCCAAGAATCTCTCACACCATCCCCCTGAACGCCAGACAAACTCACACACTCCGCCTGAACCCCAGACACTCTCAGACACTCTCCATGAACCCTAGACTGTCTCACACCCTCCTCCTGAACCCCAGACACACTCACACCCTCCTCCTGAACCCCAGAATCTCTCACACCCTCCTCCTGAACCCCAGAATCTCTCACAGCCGACCCCAAAAACACAGACTTTCTTGCAGACTCCCTGTGATTCCCTGACTCTCTCCGAGCCTCCCACTGAACCCCAGAATCTCTCACACCCTCCCCCTGAACCCCAGAATCACTCACACCCTCCCCCTGAACCCCAGACTCTCTCACAGTCTCCTCCTGAACCCCAGACTCTCTGACACCCTCCCCCTGAACCCCAGACTCTCTCAGACCCTCCCCCTGAACCCCAGACTCTCTCACACCCTCCTCCTGAACTCCAGACACACTCAAACCCTCCCCACGAAACCCAGACTCTCTCACACCCTCCTCCTGAACCCCAGACTCTCTCACACCATCCCCCTGAACCCCAGACACACTCACACCCTCCCCCTGAACCCCAGGCACTCTCACAGCCTCACCCTGAACCCCAGACTCTCTCACAGCCTCCCCCTGAACCCCAGAATCTCTCACAGCCTCCTCCTAAACCCCAGACCCTCTCACAACCTCCTCCTGAACCCCAGCATCACTCACAGCCCAACCCTGAACACAGAATCACTCTCAGACTCCCCCTGAACCCCAGAATCTCAACAGCTGCCCCCAAAAACCCAGACTTTCTCTCAGACTCCCCGTCATTACCTGACTCTCTCCGAGCATCCCACTGAACCCCAGAATCTCTCACACCTTCACTCTGATCGCTGGACTGTCTCACACCCTCCCCCTGAACCCCAGACTCTCGCAGACCCTCCCCCTGAACCCCAGACTCTCTTACACCCTCCCCCTGATCCCCAGACTCTTTCACACCCTCCTCCTGAACCACAGACTCTCTCACACCCTCCTCCTGAACCACAGACTCTCTCACACCCTCCCCCTGAACCCCAGATTCTCTCACACCCTCCCCCTGAACCCCAGACCCTCTCAAGCCCACCCCCTGAACCCCAGACTCTCGAAAATCCTCCTCCTGAACCCCAGACTCTCACACTTCCTCCTCCTGAACCCCAGAATCTCTCACAACCACCCCCTGAACCCCAGACACACTCACAGCCTCCGCCCTAACCCCAGACTCTCTCACACCCTCCTCCTGAACCCCAGATACACTCACACCTTCCCCCTGAACCCCAGACTCTCTCACAACCTCCCCCTGAACCCCAGACACACTCACACCCTCCCCCTCAACCCCAGACTCTCTCACACCCTCCCTCTGAACCCCAGACACACTCACACCCTCCCCCTCAACCCCAGAATCTCTCACACCCTCCCCGTGAATCCCAAACTCTCTCACACCCTCCTCCTGTACCCCAGACTCTCTCACACCGTCCCCCTGAACCCCAGAATCTCTCACACCCTCCCCCTGAACCCCAGACACACTCACACACTCCGCCTAACCCCAGACTCTCTCACACCCTCTTCCTGAACCCAAGACTCTCACACACCCTCCCCCGAATGCCAGACACTCTCACACCCTCCCCCTGAACCCCAGAATCTCTCACACCCTCCCCGTGAATCCCAAACTCTCTCACACCCTCACCCCAAAACCGACTCTCTCAAACCCTCCCCCTGAACCCCAGACTCTCTCACAGCCTCCCCCTGAACCCCAGACTCTCTCACACTCTCCCCTGAACCCCAGAATCTCTCACACCCTTCTCCTGAACCCCAGAATCTCTCACACCCTTCTCCTGAACCCCAGACTCTCTCTCAGACTCCCCCTGAACCCCAGACTCTCTCACACCCTCCCCCCAAAACCGACTCTCTCAAACCCTCCCCCTGAACCCCAGACTCTCTCATACCCTCCACCTGAACCCCAGACGCTCTCACACCCACCACCTGAACCCCAGACGCTCTCACACCCTCCACCTGAACCCCAGACGCTCTCACACCCTCCTCCTCAACCCCAGACACTCTCACACCCTCCCAATGAACCCCAGACTCTCTCACAGACTCCGAACCCCAGACTCTCTCACAGACACCCCCAGAACATTAGACACTCTATCAGACTCCCCATGAACCCCAGAATCTCTCACACCCTCCTCCTGAACACCAGACTCTCTCACACCCTCCTCTTGAACCCCAGAATCTCTCACACCCTCCTCCTGAACCCCAGACTCTCTCACACCCTCCTCCTGAACCCCAGACTCTCTCACACCCTCCGCTTGAACCCCAGAATCTCTCACACCCTCCGCCTGAACCCCAGACACACTCAGACTCCCCCTGAACCCCAGAATCTCTCACACCCTCCCCCTGAACCCCAGACTCTCTCACACCCTCCCCCTGAACCCCAGAATCTCTCACACCCTCCCCCTGAACCCCAGACTCTCTCACAGACTCCTCCTGAACCCCAGACTCTCTCACACCCACCCCCTGAACCCCAGACACACTCACACACTCCGCCTGAACCCCAGAATCTCTCACATCCTCCTCCTGAACCCTAGACACTCTCCGACAATCCCCCGAACCCCAGAATCTCTCACGCCATCCCCCTGAACCCCAGACACACTCACACACTCCGCCTGAACCCCAGACACTCTCAGACACTCTCCATGCACCCCAGACTGTCTCACACCCTCCTCCTGAACCCCAGACACACTCACACCCTCCTCCTGAACCCCAGAATCTCTCACACCCTCCTCCTGAACCCCATAATCTCTCACAGCCGACCACAAAAACACAGACTTTCTTGCAGACTCCCTGTGATTCCCTGACTCTCTCCGAGCCTCCCACTGAACCCCAGAATCTCTCACACCTTCACTCTGATAACTGGACTGTCTCACATAATCCTCCTGAACCGCAGACTCTCTCACACCCTCCTCCTGAACCCCAGACTCTCTCACAACCTCCCCCTGAACCCCAGACTCTCTCACACCCTCCACCTGAACCCCAGACGCTCTCACACCCTCCACCTGAACCCCAGACGCTCTCACACCCTCCACCTGAACCCCAGACGCTCTCACACCCTCCTCCTCAACCCCAGACACTCTCACACCCTCCCAATGAACCCCAGACTCTCTCACAGCCTCCGAACCCCAGAATCTCTCACAGACACCCCCAGAACATTAGACAATCTATCAGACTCCCCGTGAACCCCAGAATCTCTCACACCCTCCTCCTGAACCCCAGACTCTCTCGCACCCTCCGCCTGAACCCCAGAATCTCTCACACCCTTCCCCTGAACACCAGACTCTCTCAAATCCTCCTCCTGAACCCCAGACTCTCTCACACCCTACCCCTGAACCCCAGACTCTCTCACACCCTCCCCCTGAACCCCAGACTCTCTCACAGACTCCTCCTGAACCCCAGACTCTCTCACACCCACCCCCTGAACCCCAAACACACTCACACACTCCGCCTGAACCCCAGAATCTCTCACACCCTCCTCCTGAACCCTAGACACTCTCCGACAATCCCCCTGAACCCAAGAATCTCTCACACCATCCCCCTGAACGCCAGACAAACTCACACACTCCGCCTGAACCCCAGACACTCTCAGACACTCTCCATGAACCCCAGACTGTCTCACACCCTCCTCCTGAACCCCAGACACACTCACACCCTCCTCCTGAACCCCAGAATCTCTCACACCCTCCTCCTGAACCCCAGAATCTCTCACAGCCGACCCCAAAAACACAGACTTTCTTGCAGACTCCCTGTGATTCCCTGACTCACTCCGAGCCTCCCACTGAACCCCAGAATCTCTCACACCTTCACTCTGATAACTGGACTGTCTCACATAATCCTCCTGAACCGCAGACTCTCTCACACCCTCCTCCTGAACCCCAGACTCTCTCACAACCTCCCCCTGAACCCCAGACTCTCTCACACCCTCCTCCTGTACCCCAGACTCTCTCACACCCTCCCCCTGAACCCCAGATACTCTCACACACCCTCCCCCTGAATGCCAGACACTCTCACACCCTCCCCCTGAACCCCAGAATCTCTCACACCCTCCCCGTGAATCCCAAACTCTCTCACACCCTCACCCCAAAACCGACTCTCTCAAACCCTCCCCCTGAACCCCAGACTCTCTCACAGCCTCCCCCTGAACCCCAGACTCTCTCACACTCTCCCCTGAACTCCAGAATCTCTCACACCCTCCTCCTGAACCCCAGACTCTCTCTCAGACTCCCCCTGAACCCCAGACTCTCTCACACCCTCCCCCCAAAACCGAATCTCTCAAACCCTCCCCCTGAACCCCAGACTCTCTCACACCCTCCACCTGAACCCCAGACGCTCTCACACCCTCCACCTGAACCCCAGACGCTCTCACACCCTCCACCTGAACCCCAGACGCTCTCACACCCTCCACCTGAACCCCAGACGCTCTCACACCCTCCTCCTCAACCCCAGACACACTCACACCCTCCCAATGAACCCCAGACTCTCTCACAGCCTCCGAACCCCAGACTCTCTCACAGACACCCCCAGAACATTAGACACTCTATCAGACTCCCCGTGAACCCCAGAATCTCTCACACCCTCCTCCTGAACCTCAGACTCTCTCACACCCTCCGCCTGAACCCCAGAATCTCTCACACCCTCCGCCTGAACCCCAGACACACTCAGACTCCCCCTGAACCCCAGAATCTCTCACACCCTCCCCCTGAACCCCAGACTCTCTCACATCCTCCTCCTGAACCTCAGACTCTCTCACACCCTCCCCCTGAACCCCAGACTCTCTCACACCCTCCCCCTGAACCCCAGAATCTCTCACACCCTCCCCCTGAACCCCAGACTCTCTCACAGACTCCTCCTGAACCCCAGACTCTCTCACACCCACCCCCTGAACCCCAGACACACTCACACACTCCGGCTGAACCCCGGAATCTCTCACACCCTCCTCCTGAACCCTAGACACTCTCCGACAATCCCCCTGAACCCCAGAATCTCTCACACCATCCCCCTGAACCCCAGACACACTCACACACTCCGCCTGAACCCCAGACACTCTCAGACATTCTCCATGAACCCCAGACTGTCTCACACCCTCCTCCTGAACCCCAGACACACTCACACCCTCCTCCTGGACCCCAGAATCTCTCACACCCTCCTCCTGAACCCCAGAATCTCTCACCGCCGACCCCAAAAACACAGACTTTCTTGCAGACTCCCTGTGATTCACTGACTCTTTCCGAGCCTCCCACTGAACCCCAGAATCTCTCACACCTTCACTCTGATAACTGGACTGTCTCACATAATCCGCCTGAACCGCAGACTCTCTCACACCCTCCTCCTGAACCCCAGACTCTCTCACAACCTCCCCCTGAACCACAGACTCTCTCACACCCTCCATCTGAACCCCAGACGCTCTCACACCCTCCACCTGAACCCCAGACGCTCTCACACCCTCCACCTGAACCCCAGACGCTCTCACACCCTCCACCTGAACCCCAGACGCTCTCACACCCTCCTCCTCAGCCCCAGACACTCTCACACCCTCCCAATGAACCCCAGACTCTCTCACATCCTTTGAACCCCAGACTCTCTCACAGACACCCCCAGAACATTAGACAATCTATCAGACTCCCCGTGAATCCCAGAATCTCTCACACCCTCCTCCTGAACCCCAGACTCTCTCACACCCTCCGCCTGAACCCCAGAATCTCTCACACCCTCCCCCTGAACACCAGACACACTCAGACTCCCCCTGAACCCCAGAATCTCTCACACCCTCCCCCTGAACCCCAGACTCTCTCACATCCTCCTCCTGAACCCCAGACTCTCTCACACCCTCCCCCTGAACCCCAGACTGTCTCACACCCTCCCCCTGAACCCCAGAATCTCTCACACCCTCCTCCTGAACCCCAGACTCACTCACAGACTCCTCCTGAACCCCAGACTCTCTCACACCCACCCCCGAACCCCAGACACACTCACACACTCCGCCTGAACCCCAGAATCTCTCACACCCTCCTCCTGAAACCTAGACACTCTCCGACAATCCCCCTGAACCCCAGAATCTCTCACACCATCCCCCTGAACCCCAGACACACTCACACACTCTGCCTGAACCCCAAACACTCTCAGACACTCTCCATGAACCCCAGACTGTCTCACATCCCCCTCCTGAACCCCTGACACACTCACACCCTCCTCCTGAACCCCAGAATCTCTCACACCCTCCTCCTGAACCCCAGAATCTCTCACAGCCGACCCCAAAAACACAGACTTTCTTGCAGACTCCCTGTGATTCCCTGACTCTCTCCGAGCCTCCCACTGAACCCCAGAATCTCTCACACCTTCACTCTGATAACTGGACTGTCTCACATAATCCTCCTGAACCGCAGACTCTCTCACACCCTCCTCCTGAACCCCAGACTCTCTCACAACCTCCCCCTTAACCCCAGACTCTCTCACACCCTCCATCTGAACCCCAGACGCTCTCACACCCTCCACCTGAACCCCAGACGCTCTCACACCCTCCACCTGAACCCCAGACGCTCTTACACCCTCCTCCTGAACCCCAGACTCTCTCACACACTCCCCCTGAACCCCAGAATCTCTCACACCTTCACTCTGATAACTGGACTGTCTCACATAATCCTCCTGAACCGCAGACTCTCTCACACCCTCCTCCTGTACCCCAGACTCTCTCACACCCTACCCCTGAACCCCAGAATCTCTCACACCCTCCCCCTGAACCCCAGACACACTCACACACTCCGCCTAACCCCAGACTCTCTCACACCCTCTTCTTGAACCAAAGACTCTCACAAACCCCCCCCCTGAATGCCAGACACTCTCACACCCTCCCCCTGTACCCCAGACACTCTCACACCCTCCCCCTGAACCCCAGAATCTCTCACACCCTCCCCGTTAATCCCAAAATCTCTCACACCCTCACCCCAAAACCGACTCTCTCACACCCTCCCCCTGAACCCCAGACTCTCTCACAGTCTCCCCCTGAACCCCAGACTCTCTCACACCCTCCCCCTGAACCCCAGACTCTCTCACACCCTCCTCCTGAACCCCAGACTCTCTCCCACACTCCGCCTGAACCCCAGACTCTCTCACACCCTCCCCCTGAACCCCAGACTCTCTCACACACTCCGCCTGAACCCCAGACACACTCACATCCTCCTCCTGAACCCCAGAATCTCTCACACCCTCCTCCTGAACCCCAGACACTATCCGACATTCCCCATGAACCCCAAAATCTCTCACACCCTCCCCCTGAACCCCAGACTCTCGCACACCCTCCTCCTGAACCCCAGACTCTCTCACACACTCCGCCTGAACCCCAGACACTCTCCATGAACCCCAGACTGTCTCACACCCTCCCCCTGAACCCCAGACACACTCACATCCTCCTCCTGAACCCCGGAATCTCTCACACCCTCCTCCTGAACCCCAGACTCTCTCACACCCTCCGCCTGAACCCCAGAATCTCTCACACCCTCCCCCTGAACCCCAGACACACTCAGACTCCCCCTGAACCCCAGAATCTCTCACACCCTCCCCCTGAACCCCAGACTCTCTCACATCCTCCTCCTGAACCCCAGACTCTCTCACACCCTCCCCCTGAACCCCAGACTCTCTCACAGCCACCCCCTGAACCCCAGACACACTCACACACTCCGCCTGAACCCCAGAATCTCTCACACCCTCCTCCTGAACCCTAGACACTCTCCGACAATCCCCCGAACCCCAGAATCTCTCACACCATCCCCCTGAACCCCAGACACACTCACACACTCCGCCTGAACCCCAGACACTCTCAGACACTCTCCATGAACCCCAGACTGTCTCACACCCTCCTCCTGAACCCCAGACACTCTCCGACAATCCCCCGAACACCAGAATCTCTCACACCATCCCCCTGAACACCAGACACACTCACACACTCCGCCTGAACCCCAGACACTCTCAGACACTCTCCATGCACCCCAGACTGTCTCACACCCTCCCCCTGAACCCCAGACACACTCACATCCTCCTCCTGAACACCAGAATCTCTCACACCCTCCTCCTGAACCCCAGACACTCTCCGACACTCCCCCTGAACCCCAGACTCTCTGACACCCTCCCCCTGAACCCCAGACTCTCTCAGACCCTCCCCCTGAACCCCAGACTCTCTCACACCCTCCTCCTGAACCCCAGACACACTCAAACCCTCCCCACGAAACCCAGACTCTCTCACACCCTCCTCCTGAACCCCAGACTCTCTCACACCATCCCCCTGAACCCCAGACACACTCACACCCTCCCCCTGAACCCCGGGCACTCTCACAGCCTCACCCTGAACCCCAGACTCTCTCACAGCCTCCCCCTGAACCCCAGAATCTCTCACAGCCTCCTCCTAAACCCCAGACCCTCTCACAACCTCCTCCTGAACCCCAGCATCTCTCACAGCCCCACCCTGAACACAGAATCACTCTCAGACTCCCCCTGAACCCCAGAATCTCAACAGCAGCCCCCAAAAACCCAGACTTTCTCTCAGACTCCCCGTGATTACCTGACTCTCTCCGAGCATCCCACTGAACCCCAGACTCTCTCACACCTTCACTCTGATCGCTGGACTGTCTCACACCCTCCCCCTGAACCCCAGACTCTCGCAGCCCCTCCCCCTGAACCCCAGACTCTCTTACACCGTCCCCCTGAACCCCAGACTCTCTCACATCCTCCTCCTGAACCCCAGACTCTCTCACACCCTCCTCCTGATCCCCAGACTATCTCACACCCTCCCCCTGATCCCCGGATTCTCTCACACCCTCCCCCTGAACCCCAGACTCTCTCAAACCCACCCCCTGAACCCCAGACTCTCAGAAATCCTCCTCCTGAACCCGGGACTCTCACACTTCCTCCTCCTGAACCCCAGAATCTCTCACACCCTCCCCCTGAACCCCAGACACACTCACAGCCTCCGCCCTAACCCCAGACTCTCTCACACCCTCCTCCTGAACCCCAGACTCTCACACACCCTCCCCCTGAACCCCAGACTCTCTCACACCCTCCCCCTGATCTCCAGACTCTCTCAAACCCTCCCCCTGAACCCCAGACTCTCTCAAGCCCTCCCCCTGAACCCCAGAATCTCTCACACCCTCCCCCTGAACCCCAGACTCTCTCACACCCTCCCCCTGAACCCCAGACTCTCTCACACCCTCCCCCTGAACCCCAGACACACTCACACCCTCCCCCTGAACCCCAGACACACTCACACCCTCCCCCTGAACCCCAGACACACTCACACCCTCCCCCTGAACCCCAGACACACTCACACCCTCCCCCTGAACCCCAGACTCTCTCACACCCTCCCCCTGAACCCCAGACTCTCTCAAACCCTCCCCATGAACCCTAGACTTTCTCACAACCTCCCCTTGAGTCCCAGACTATCACATCATCCCCCTGAGCCCCAGACTGTCTCACACCCTCCCTCTGAACCCCAGACTCTCTCACACCCTCCGCCTGAACCCCAGACTCTCTCACACCCTCCTCCTGAACCCCAGACACACTCAGACTCCCCCTGAACCCCAGACTCTCTCACATCCTCCCCCTGAACCCCAGACTCTCTCACACCCACCCCCTGAACCCCAGACTCTCTCACAGACTCCTCCTGAACCCCAGACTCTCTCACACCCACCCCCTGAACCCCAGACTCTCTCACAGACTCCTCCTGAACCCCAGACTCTCTCACACCCTCCCCCTGAACCCCAGACTCTCTCACACCCTCCCCCTGAACCCCAGACTCTCTCACACCCTCCCCCTGAACCCCAGACTCTCTCACACCATCCCCCTGAACCCCAGACTCTCTCACACCCACCCCCTGAACCCCAGACGCACTCACACACGCCGCCTGAACCCCAGAATCTCTCACACCCTCCTCCTGAACCCTAGACACTCTGCGACAATCCCCCTGAACCCCAGAATCTCTCACACCATCCCCCTGAACCCCAGACACACTCACACACTCCGCCTGAACCCCAGACACTCTCAGACACTCTCCATGAACCCCAGACTGTCTCACACCCTCCTCCTGAACCCCTGACATACTCACATCCTCCTCCTGAAACCCAGAATCTCTCACACTCTCCTCCTGAACCCCATAATCTCTCACAGCCGACCACAAAAACACAGACTCTCTTGCAGACTCCCTGTGATTCCCTGACTCTCTCCGAGCCTCCCACTGAACCCCAGAATCTCTCACACCTTCACTCTGATCACTGGACTGTCTCACATAATCCTCCTGAACCGCAGACTCTCTCACACCCTCCTCCTGAACCCCAGACTCTCTCACACCCTCCTCCTGAACCCCAGACTCTCTCACACCCTCCTCCTGAACCCCAGACTCTCTCACATCCTCCATCTGAACCCCAGACACACTAACACCCTCCCCCTGAACCGCAGACTCTCTCACACCCTCCCCCTGAACCCCATACTCACTCAGACCCTCCCCATGAAACCCAGACTCTCTCACACCCTCCCCCGAACCCCAGACTCTCTCACACCCTCCCCCCGAAAAGTGACTCTCTCAAACCCTCTCCCTGAACCCCAGAATCTCTCACACCCTCCTCCTGAATGCCAGACTCTCTCACACCCTCCTCCTGAATGCCAGACTCTCTCACACCCTCCCCCCGAACCCAGGAGTCTCTCACACCCTCCTCCTGAACCCCAGACTCTCTCACACCCTCCCCCTGAACCCCAGACTCTCTCACAGCCTCCCACTGAACCCCAGACTATCTCACACCCTCTCCATGAACCCCAGACTATCTCACACCCTCCCCCTGAACCCCAGACTCTCTCACAACCTCCTCCTGAACCCCAGACTATCTCACACCCTCCCCCTGAACCCCAGACTCTCTCACAACCTCCCCCTGAACCCCAGACTCTCTCACACCCTCCCCCTGAACCCCAGACTCTCTCACACCCTCCCCCTGAACCCCAGACTCTCTCACACCCTCCCCCGAACACCAGACTCTCTCACAACCTCCCCCTGAACCCCAGACTCTCTCACACCCTCCCCCTGAACCCCAGACACACTCACACCCTCCCCCTGAACCCCAGACTCTCTCACACCCTCCCCCTGAACCCCAGACACACTCACACCCTCCCCCTGACCCCCAGACACACTCACACCCTCCCCCTGACCCCCAGACTCTCTCACACCCTCCCCCTGAACCCCAGACACTCTCACACCCTCCCCCTGAACCCCAGACTCTCTCACACCCTCCCCCAGAACCCCAGACTCTCTCACACCCTCCCCCTGAACCCCAGACACTATCTGACACTCCCCCTGAACCCCAGAATCTCCCACACCCTCCCCCTGAACCCCAGACTCTCTCACACCCACCCCCTGAACCCCAGACTCTCTCACAGCCACCCCCTGAACCCCAGACTCTCCCACACCCTCCCCCTGAAACCCAGACACACTCACACCCTCCCCGTGAACCCCAGACACACTCACACCCTCCCCCTGAACCCCAGACTCTCTCACAACCTCCCCTTGAGTCCCAGACTATCAAATCATCCCCCTGAACCCCAGACTCTCTCAGACCATCCCCCTGATTCCCAGACTCTATCACAGACTCCCCCGAACCCCAGACTCTCTCACAGACTCCTCCTGAACCCCAGACTCTCTCACAACCTCCCCCTGAACCCCAGACTCTCTCACACCCTCCCCCTGAACCCCAGACTCTCTCACACCCTCCCCCTGAACCCCAGACGCACTCACACACGCCGCCTGAACCCCAGAATCTCTCACACCCTCCTCCTGAACCCTAGACACTCTCCGACAATCCCCCTGACCCTCAGAATCTCTCACACCCTCCCCCTGAACCCCAGACTCTCTCACACCCTCCCCCTGAACCCCAGACTCTCTCACACACTCCCCCTGAACCCCAGACTCTCTCACACCCTCCCCCTGAACCCCAGACTCTCTCACACCCTCCCCCTGAACCCCAGACTCTCTCACACCCTCCCCCTGAACCCCAGAATCTCTCACACCCTCCCTCTGAACCCCAGACACACTCACACACTCCGCCTGAACCCCAGACACTCTCAGACACTCTCCATGAACCCCAGACTGTCTCACACCCTCCTCCTGAACCCCAGACACACTCACACCCTCCTCCTGAACCCCAGAATCTCTCACACCCTCCTCCTGAACCCCAGGCACACTCACACCCTCCCCCTGAACCCCAGACTCTCTCACAACCGCCCCCTGAACCCCAGACTCTCTCACAACCTCCCCCTGAACCCCAGACTCTCTCACACCCTCCTCCTGAACCCCAGACTCTCTCACACCCTCCCCCTCAACCCCAGAATCTCTCACACACTCTGCCTGAACCCCAGACTCTCTCACACCCTCCTCTTGAACCCTAGATAATCTCCGACACTCCCCCTGAACCCCAGAATCTCTCACACCCTCCCCTTGAACCCCAGACACACTCAAACACTACCCCTGAACTCCAGACACTCTCAGACACTCTCCATGATTCCCAGACTGTCTCACACCCTCCTCCTGAACCCCAGACACACTCACACCCTCCCCCTGAACCCCAGAATCTCCCACACCCTCCTCCTGAACCCCGGACTCTCTCACACCCTCCCCCTGAACCCCAGACTCTCTCACACCCTCCCCCTGATCTCCAGACTCTCTCACACCCTCCCCATGAACCCCAGACTCTCTCACACCCTCCTCCTGAATGCCAGAATCTCAAATCGTCCCCCTGAACCCCAGACGCTCTCTCAGATTCCCCCTGAACCCAGACTCTCTCACACCCTCCCCCTGAACCCCAGACTCTCTCACACCCTCCCCCTGAACCCCAGACTCTCTCACACCCTCCCCCTGAACCCCAGACTCTCTCACTCCCTCCCCCTGAACCCCAGACTCTCTCACACCCTCCGCCTGAACCCCAGACTCTCTCACACCCTCTCCCTGAACCCCAGACTCTCTCTGACACTCCCCCTGAACCCCAGACACACTCACACCCTCCCCCTGAACCCCAGACTCTCTCACACCCTCCTCCTGAACCCCAGACTCTCTCACACCCTCCCCCTGAACCCCAGAATCTCTCACACCCTCCATCTGAACCCCAGACTCTCTCACACCCTCCCCCTGAACCCCAGACTCTCTCACACCCTCCTACCTGCCTCCTTACCTCTGGGAAGTCCCTGAGCACCTCTGCCATCTCGTTGCCTCTCTCTCCGCAGCCCACATAGACAATGACATCGCTGTTGGAGAATTTGGAGAGGGACTGGGAGATAACGGTTTTCCCACACCCAAACGCTCCGGGAATGGCTGTCGTTCCTCCCAGAACACACCTGGGTCATGGGCGAGAGGGCGACTGGTTAATAATCGTTCGACAACCAGGGTCAGTGGGCTTAACTGGGTCAGCCGGGGTTCAGTCAGATCAAGAATGAGAGGCAGAGAGAGAGAGTGAGAGACAGAGACAGAGAGAGACAGAGAGAGACAGAGACAGAGAGAGAGAGAGACAGAGAGGGAGACAGAGAGAGAGAGAGACAGAGAGAGACAGAGAGAGAGTGACAGAGACAGAGACAGAGAGAGAGAGACAGAGAGAGAGAGGGAGAGACAGAGACAGAGAGGGTGAGACAGAGAGAGTGACAGAGAGAGAGGGAGAGAGACAGAAAGACGGAGATAGAGAGACAGAGGGAGAGACAGAGAGGGAGAGGGAGGGACAGAGAGAGAGAGACAGAGAGAGAGAGACAGAGTGAGAGACAGAGAGAGAGAGACATAGAGAGAGACAGAGAGAGAGAGATTTAGAGACAGAGGCAGAGACAGAGAGAGAGAGGGAGAGAGAGACAGAGAGAGAGAGAGACAGAGAGAGAGAGGGAGAGAGAGACAGAGAGAGAGAGACAGAGAGAGAGAGACAGAGAGAGACACGGAGAGAGACAGAGACAGAGAGGGAAAGACAGAGAGAGAGAGACAGAGGCAGAGACAGAGACAGAGAGAGAGAGACAAAGACAGAGAGAGAGGGACAGAGAGAGAGGGACAGAGAGAGAGGGACAGAGAGAGAGACAGAGAGAGAGAGACAGAGAGAGAGAGACAGAGAGAGAGAGACAGAGAGAGAGAGAGACAGAGAGAGACCGGGAGAGAGACAGAGATAGAGAGAGAGGGAGAGACAGAGGCAGAGTGAGATGGAGACAGACGGAGAGAGAGAGAAACAGAGATAGAGACACAGAGAGAGAGAAAGACGGAGGCAGAGAGAGAGAGATGGAGACAGAGAGAGAGAGAGAGAAAAGACAGAGAAAGGGAGAGAGAGACAGAGAGAGAGAGAGACACACAGAGAGAGAGACAGAGAGAGAGAGACAGAGAGAGAGAGAAAGAGAGAGAGAGAAAGAGAGAGAGACAGAGAGAGAGACAGAGAGAGAGACAGAGAGAGAGACAGAGACAGAGAGAGAGACATAAAGAGAGGGAGAGACAGAGAGAGAGTGAAACAGAGAGAGAGAGAGATAGAGAGAGAGATACAGAGACAGAGACAGAGAGACAGAGACAGAGAGACAGAGACAGAGAGACAGAGACAGAGAGACAGAGACAGAGACAGACACAGAGAGAGA
>NW_024470584.1:3264991-3317491 GCF_017639515.1 Carcharodon carcharias
TGAGTCTGTCCCACTCACTCCATCTCTCCCTCCGACTCTCACACACTCACTCCATCACTCCCTTCAACTCTCTCACACTCACTCCATCTCTCCATCTGAGTCTGTCCCACTCACTCCATCTCTCCCTCCGACTCTCTCACACTCACTCCATCACTCCCTCCAACTCTCTCACACTCACTCCATCTCTCCATCTGAGTCTGTCCCACTCACTCCATCTCTCTCTCCGACTCTCTCACACTCACTCCATCTCTCCCTCTCACTCTCTCACACTCACTCCATCTCTCCCTCTCACTCTCTCACACTCACTCCATCTCTCCACCTGAGTCTGTCCCACTCACTCCATCTCTCTCTCCGACTCTCTCACACTCACTCCATCTCTCCCTCCGACTCTCTCACACTCACTCCATCTCTCCCTCCCACTCTCTCACACTCACTCCATCTCTCCCTCTCACTCTCTCACACTCACTCCATCTCTCCCTCCCACTCTCTCACACTCACTTCATCTCTCCCTCTCACTCTCTCACACTCACTCCATCTCTCCCTCTCACTCTCTCACACTCACTCCATCTCTCCCTCCCACTCTCTCACACTCACTCCATCTCTCCCTCTCACTCTCTCACACTCACTCCATCTCTCCCTCTCACTCTCTCACACTCACTCCATCTCTCCCTCTCACTCTCTCACACTCACTCCATCTCTCCCTCTCACTCTCTCACACTCACTCCATCTCTCCCTCTCACTCTCTCACACTCACTCCATCTCTCCCTCTCACTCTCTCACACTCACTCCATCTCTCCCTCTCGCACACTCACTCCATCTCTCCCTCTCGCACACTCACTCCATCTCTCCCTCCCACACTCACTCCATCTCTCTCTCCCACTCTCTCACACTCACTCCATCTCTCCCTCTCACTCTCTCACACTCACTCCATCTCTCCCTCTCACTCTCTCACACTCTCTCCATCTCTCCCTCTCACTCTCTCACACTCACTCCATCTCTCCCTCCCACTGACTCACACTCTCTCCATCTCTCCCTCCCACTCTCTCACACTCTCTCCATCTCTCCCTCTCACTCTCTCACACTCACTCCATCTCTCCCTCCCACTGACTCACACTCTCTCCATCTCTCCCTCCCACTCTCTCAAACTCTCTCCATCTCTCCCTCCCACACTCACTCCATCTCTCCCTCCCACTCTCTCACACTCACTCCATCACTCCCTCCAACTCTCTCACACTCACTCCAACTCTCCATCTGAGTCTGTCCCACTCACTCCATCTCTCCCTCCCACACTCACTCCATCTCTCTCTCCCACTCTCTCACACTCACTCCATCTCTCTCTCCCACTCTCTCACACTCACTCCTTCACTCCCTCCAACTCTCTCACACTCACTCCATCTCTCTCTCCCACTCTCTCACACTCACTCCTTCACTCCCTCCAACTCTCTCACACTCACTCCATCTCTCTCTCCCACTCTCTCACACTCACTCCATCTCTCCCTCCGACTCTCTCACACTCACTCCATCTCTCCATCTGAGTCTGTCCCACTCACTCCATCTCTCCATCCGACTCTCTCACACTCACTCCATCTCTCCATCTGAGTCTGTCCCACTCACTCCATCTCTCCCTCCGACTCTCTCACACTCACTCCATCTCTCCCTCCGACTCTCTCACACTCACTCCATCTCTCCATCTGAGTCTGTCCCACTCACTCCATCTCTCCCTCCAACTCTCTCACACTCACTCCATCTCTCCATCTGAGTCTGTCCCACTCACTCCATCTCTCCCTCCCACACTCACTCCATCTCTCCCTCCCACACTCACTCCATCTCTCTCTCCCACACTCACTCCATCTCTCTCTCCCACTCTCTCACACTCACTCCATCTCTCCATCCGACTCTCTCACACTCACTCCATCTCTCCATCTGAGTCTGTCCCACTCACTCCATCTCTCCCTCCGACTCTCTCACACTCACTCCATCACTCCCTCCGACTCTCTCACACTCACTCCATCTCTCTCTCCCACTCTCTCACACTCACTCCATCTCTCCATCTGAGTCTGTCCCACTCACTCCATCTCTCCCTCCGACTCTCTCACACTCACTCCATCTCTCCCTCCAACTCTCTCAAACTCTCTCCATCTCTCCCTCCCACTCTCTCACACTCACTCCATCTCTCCCTCCCACTCTCTCACACTCACTCCATCTCTCCCTCCAACTCTCTCAAACTCTCTCCATCTCTCCCTCCCACTCTCTCACACTCACTCCATCTCTCCCTCCGACTCTCTCACACTCACTCCATCTCTCCCTCCAACTCTCTCAAACTCTCTCCATCTCTCCCTCCCACTCTCTCACACTCACTCCATCTCTCCCTCCCACTCTCTCACACTCACTCCATCTCTCCCTCCCACTGACTCACACTCACTCCATCACTCCCTCCCACTCTCTCACACTCACTCCATCTCTCCCTCCCACTCTCTCACACTCACTCCATCTCTCCCTCCCACTCTCTCACACTCACTCCATCTCTCCCTCCCACTCTCTCACACTCACTCCATCTCTCTCTCCCACTCTCTCACACTCACTCCTTCACTCCCTCCAACTCTCTCACACTCACTCCATCTCTCCCTCCGACTCTCTCACACTCACTCCATCTCTCCATCTGAGTCTGTCCCACTCACTCCATCTCTCCCTCCAACTCTCTCACACTCACTCCATCTCTCCATCTGAGTCTGTCCCACTCACTCCATCTCTCCCTCCGACTCTCTCACACTCACTCCATCTCTCCATCCGACTCTCTCACACTCACTCCATCTCTCTCTCCCACTCTCTCACACTCACTCCTTCACTCCCTCCAACTCTCTCACACTCACTCCATCTCTCTCTCCCACTCTCTCACACTCACTCCATCTCTCCCTCCGACTCTCTCACACTCACTCCATCTCTCCATCTGAGTCTGTCCCACTCACTCCATCTCTCCCTCCAACTCTCTCACACTCACTCCATCTCTCCATCTGAGTCTGTCCCACTCACTCCATCTCTCCCTCCGACTCTCTCACACTCACTCCATCTCTCCATCCGACTCTCTCACACTCACTCCATCTCTCCATCTGAGTCTGTCCCACTCACTCCATCTCTCCCTCCGACTCTCTCACACTCACTCCATCTCTCCCTCCGACTCTCTCACACTCACTCCATCTCTCCATCTGAGTCTGTCCCACTCACTCCATCTCTCCCTCCAACTCTCTCACACTCACTCCATCTCTCCATCTGAGTCTGTCCCACTCACTCCATCTCTCCCTCCAACTCTCTCACACTAACTCCATCTCTCCATCTGAGTCTGTCCCACTCACTCCATCTCTCCCTCCCACACTCACTCCATCTCTCTCTCCCACTCTCTCACACTCACTCCATCTCTCTCTCCCACTCTCTCACACTCACTCCATCTCTCCCTCCAACTCTCTCACACTCACTCCATCTCTCCATCTGAGTCTGTCCCACTCACTCCATCTCTCCCTCCGACTCTCTCACACTCACTCCATCACTCCCTCCGACTCTCTCACACTCACTCCATCTCTCTCTCCCACTCTCTCACACTCACTCCATCTCTCCATCTGAGTCTGTCCCACTCACTCCATCTCTCCCTCTCACTCTCTCACACTCACTCCATCTCTCCCTCCCACTCTCTCACACTCACTCCATCACTCCCTCCGACTCTCTCACACTCACTCCATCTCTCCATCTGAGTCTGTCCCACTCACTCCATCTCTCCCTCCGACTCTCTCACACTCACTCCATCTCTCCATCTGAGTCTGTCCCACTCACTCCATCTCTCCCTCCGACTCTCTCACACTCACTCCATCTCTCCATCTGAGTCTGTCCCACTCACTCCATCTCTCCCTCCGACTCTCTCACACTCACTCCATCTCTCCATCTGAGTCTGTCCCACTCACTCCATCTCTCCCTCCAACTCTCTCACACTCACTCCATCACTCCCTCCCACTCTCTCACACTCACTCCATCTCTCCATCTGAGTCTGTCCCACTCACTCCATCTCTCCCTCCGACTCTCTCACACTCACTCCATCTCTCCATCTGAGTCTGTCCCACTCACTCCATCTCTCCCTCCGACTCTCTCACACTCACTCCATCTCTCCCTCCGACTCTCTCACACTCACTCCATCTCTCCATCTGAGTCTGTCCCACTCACTCCATCTCTCCCTCCAACTCTCTCACACTCACTCCATCTCTCCATCTGAGTCTGTCCCACTCACTCCATCTCTCCCTCCGACTCTCACACACTCACTCCATCACTCCCTTCAACTCTCTCACACTCACTCCATCTCTCCATCTGAGTCTGTCCCACTCACTCCATCTCTCCCTCCGACTCTCTCACACTCACTCCATCACTCCCTCCAACTCTCTCACACTCACTCCATCTCTCCATCTGAGTCTGTCCCACTCACTCCATCTCTCTCTCCGACTCTCTCACACTCACTCCATCTCTCCCTCTCACTCTCTCACACTCACTCCATCTCTCCCTCTCACTCTCTCACACTCACTCCATCTCTCCACCTGAGTCTGTCCCACTCACTCCATCTCTCTCTCCGACTCTCTCACACTCACTCCATCTCTCCCTCTCACTCTCTCACACTCACTCCATCTCTCCCTCTCACTCTCTCACACTCACTCCATCTCTCCCTCCCACTCTCTCACACTCACTTCATCTCTCCCTCTCACTCTCTCACACTCACTCCATCTCTCCCTCTCACTCTCTCACACTCACTCCATCTCTCCCTCCCACTCTCTCACACTCACTCCATCTCTCCCTCTCACTCTCTCACACTCACTCCATCTCTCCCTCTCACTCTCTCACACTCACTCCATCTCTCCCTCTCACTCTCTCACACTCACTCCATCTCTCCCTCTCACTCTCTCACACTCACTCCATCTCTCCCTCTCACTCTCTCACACTCACTCCATCTCTCCCTCTCACTCTCTCACACTCACTCCATCTCTCCCTCTCGCACACTCACTCCATCTCTCCCTCTCGCACACTCACTCCATCTCTCCCTCCCACACTCACTCCATCTCTCTCTCCCACTCTCTCACACTCACTCCATCTCTCCCTCTCACTCTCTCACACTCACTCCATCTCTCCCTCTCACTCTCTCACACTCACTCCATCTCTCCCTCTCACTCTCTCACACTCTCTCCATCTCTCCCTCCCACTCTCTCAAACTCTCTCCATCTCTCCCTCCCACACTCACTCCATCTCTCCCTCCCACTCTCTCACACTCACACCATCACTCCCTCCAACTCTCTCACACTCACTCCATCTCTCCATCTGAGTCTGTCCCACTCACTCCATCTCTCCCTCCCACACTCACTCCATCTCTCTCTCCCACTCTCTCACACTCACTCCATCTCTCTCTCCCACTCTCTCACACTCACTCCTTCACTCCCTCCAACTCTCTCACACTCACTCCATCTCTCTCTCCCACTCTCTCACACTCACTCCTTCACTCCCTCCAACTCTCTCACACTCACTCCATCTCTCTCTCCCACTCTCTCACACTCACTCCATCTCTCCCTCCGACTCTCTCACACTCACTCCATCTCTCCATCTGAGTCTGTCCCACTCACTCCATCTCTCCATCCCACTCTCTCACACTCACTCCATCTCTCCATCTGAGTCTGTCCCACTCACTCCATCTCTCCCTCCGACTCTCTCACACTCACTCCATCTCTCCCTCCGACTCTCTCACACTCACTCCATCTCTCCATCTGAGTCTGTCCCACTCACTCCATCTCTCCCTCCAACTCTCTCACACTCACTCCATCTCTCCATCTGAGTCTGTCCCACTCACTCCATCTCTCCCTCCCACACTCACTCCATCTCTCCCTCCCACACTCACTCCATCTCTCTCTCCCACACTCACTCCATCTCTCTCTCCCACTCTCTCACACTCACTCCATCTCTCCATCCGACTCTCTCACACTCACTCCATCTCTCCATCTGAGTCTGTCCCACTCACTCCATCTCTCCCTCCGACTCTCTCACACTCACTCCATCACTCCCTCCGACTCTCTCACACTCACTCCATCTCTCTCTCCCACTCTCTCACACTCACTCCATCTCTCCATCTGAGTCTGTCCCACTCACTCCATCTCTCCCTCCGACTCTCTCACACTCACTCCATCTCTCCCTCCAACTCTCTCAAACTCTCTCCATCTCTCCCTCCCACTCTCTCACACTCACTCCATCTCTCCCTCCCACTCTCTCACACTCACTCCATCTCTCCCTCCAACTCTCTCAAACTCTCTCCATCTCTCCCTCCCACTCTCTCACACTCACTCCATCTCTCCCTCCGACTCTCTCACACTCACTCCATCTCTCCCTCCAACTCTCTCAAACTCTCTCCATCTCTCCCTCCCACTCTCTCACACTCACTCCATCTCTCCCTCCCACTCTCTCACACTCACTCCATCTCTCCCTCCCACTGACTCACACTCACTCCATCACTCCCTCCCACTCTCTCACACTCACTCCATCTCTCCCTCCCACTCTCTCACACTCACTCCATCTCTCCCTCCCACTCTCTCACACTCACTCCATCTCTCCCTCCCACTCTCTCACACTCACTCCATCTCTCCCTCCCACTCTCTCACACTCACTCCATCTCTCCCTCCCACTCTCTCACACTCACTCCATCTCTCCATCTGAGTCTGTCCCACTCACTCCATCTCTCCCTCCCACACTCACTCCATCTCTCTCTCCCACTCTCTCACACTCACTCCATCTCTCCCTCCGACTCTCTCACACTCACTCCATCTCTCCATCTGAGTCTGTCCCACTCACTCCATCTCTCCCTCCAACTCTCTCACACTCACTCCATCTCTCCATCTGAGTCTGTCCCACTCACTCCATCTCTCCCTCCGACTCTCTCACACTCACTCCATCTCTCCATCCGACTCTCTCACACTCACTCCATCTCTCTCTCCCACTCTCTCACACTCACTCCTTCACTCCCTCCAACTCTCTCACACTCACTCCATCTCTCTCTCCCACTCTCTCACACTCACTCCATCTCTCCCTCCGACTCTCTCACACTCACTCCATCTCTCCATCTGAGTCTGTCCCACTCACTCCATCTCTCCCTCCAACTCTCTCACACTCACTCCATCTCTCCATCTGAGTCTGTCCCACTCACTCCATCTCTCCCTCCGACTCTCTCACACTCACTCCATCTCTCCATCCGACTCTCTCACACTCACTCCATCTCTCCATCTGAGTCTGTCCCACTCACTCCATCTCTCCCTCCGACTCTCTCACACTCACTCCATCTCTCCCTCCGACTCTCTCACACTCACTCCATCTCTCCATCTGAGTCTGTCCCACTCACTCCATCTCTCCCTCCAACTCTCTCACACTCACTCCATCTCTCCATCTGAGTCTGTCCCACTCACTCCATCTCTCCCTCCAACTCTCTCACACTCACTCCATCTCTCCATCTGAGTCTGTCCCACTCACTCCATCTCTCCCTCCCACACTCACTCCATCTCTCTCTCCCACTCTCTCACACTCACTCCATCTCTCTCTCCCACTCTCTCACACTCACTCCATCTCTCCCTCCAACTCTCTCACACTCACTCCATCTCTCCATCTGAGTCTGTCCCACTCACTCCATCTCTCCCTCCGACTCTCTCACACTCACTCCATCACTCCCTCCGACTCTCTCACACTCACTCCATCTCTCTCTCCAACTCTCTCACACTCACTCCATCTCTCCATCTGAGTCTGTCCCACTCACTCCATCTCTCCCTCTCACTCTCTCACACTCACTCCATCTCTCCATCTGAGTCTGTCCCACTCACTCCATCTCTCCCTCTCACTCTCTCACACTCACTCCATCTCTCCCTCCCACTCTCTCACACTCACTCCATCACTCCCTCCAACTCTCTCACACTCACTCCATCACTCCCTCCAACTCTCTCACACTCACTCCATCTCTCCCTCCCACTCTCTCACACTCACTCCATCTCTCCCTCCCACTCTCTCACACTCACTCCATCTCTCCCTCCCACTCTCTCACACTCACTCCATCTCTCCCTCCCACTCTCTCACACTCACTCCATCTCTCCCTCCCACTCTCTCACACTCACTCCATCTCTCCATCTGAGTCTGTCCCACTCACTCCATCTCTCCCTCCCACACTCACTCCATCTCTCTCTCCCACTCTCTCACACTCACTCCATCTCTCTCTCCCACTCTCTCACACTCACTCCATCTCTCCCTCCAACTCTCTCACACTCACTCCATCTCTCCATCTGAGTCTGTCCCACTCACTCCATCTCTCTCTCCGACTCTCTCACACTCACTCCATCTCTCCATCTGAGTCTGTCCCACTCACTCCATCTCTCTCTCTGACTCTCTCACACTCACTCCATCTCTCCATCTGAGTCTGTCCCACTCACTCCATCTCTCCCTCCGACTCTCTCACACTCACTCCATCTCTCCCTCCGACTCTCTCACACTCACTCCATCACTCCCTCCGACTCTCTCACACTCACTCCATCACTCCCTCCGACTCTCTCACACTCACTCCATCTCTCTCTCCCACTCTCTCACACTCACTCCATCTCTCCCTCCAACTCTCTCACACTCACTCCATCTCTCCCTCCCACTCTCTCACACTCACTCCATCTCTCCCTCCCACTCTCTCACACTCACTCCATCTCTCCCTCCCACTCTCTCACACTCACTCCATCTCTCCCTCCCACTCTCTCACACTCACTCCATCTCTCCCTCCCACTCTCTCACACTCACTCCATCTCTCCCTCCCACTCTCTCACACTCACTCCATGTCTCCCTCCCACTCTCTCACACTCTCTCCGTCTCTCCCTCCCACTCTCTCACACTCACTCCATCTCTCCCTCCCACTCTCTCACACTCACTCCATCTCTCCCTCCCACTCTCTCACACTCACTCCATCTCTCCCTCCCACTCTCTCACACTCACTCCATGTCTCCCTCCCACTCTCTCACACTCACTCCATCACTCCCTCCCACTCTCTCAAACTCACTCTGCCTCTCCCTCCGGCTCTCTCCACCGACTCTCTTGCACTCACTCCGCCTCTCTCTCTGACTCTCTCTCACATTCACTCCATCTCTCCCTTCGAATCTCTCATGCTCTCTCCATCTCTCCACCTGGGACTGTCCCACTCACTCCATCTCTCTCTCCCACTCTCTCACACTCACTCCATCTCTCCCTCTGATTCTCTCACACTCACTCCACCTCTCCCTCCCACTATTTCACACTTACTCCATCTCTCCTTCCGGCTCTCTCACGTTCACTCCATTTCTCCCTCCCACTCTTACACTTACTCCATTTCTCCCTCTGACTCTCTCACACCCTTTCCGTCTCTCCATCTGAGTCTGTCCCACTCACTCCATCTCTTCGTTTGACTCTCACACTCTCTCCATCTCTCCCTCTGAATCTCTCACACTCATTCCATTTCTCCCTCCGACTATCTCACACTCTTGTCTCTCCATCTAAGTCTATCCCACTCACTTCGTCTCTCCTTCCAAACATGTCCCTCTCACTCCATCTCTCCATTTGACTGTCACACGCTCTCTGTCTCTCCCTCTGATTCTCTCACACTCTCTCCATCTCTCCACCTGAGACTGTCCCACTCACTCCATCTCTCTGTTTGACTGTCACACTCACTCCATCTCTCCCTCTGACACTCTCACACTCTCTCCATTTCTCCCTCCAAATCTGTCACACTCCCAACATCTCTCCCCCTGACCCTTTCACGTTCCCTCCATCTCTCTCTGCCTGCCTCTGTCACACTCTTGCTAGCGCTCCCTCTGACCCTTTCACAATCTCTTCATCTCTCCCTTCGACTTTTTCCCAGGCTCTTCATCTCTCCCTCTGGCTCTTTCACAGCCTCTCCATTTCTTTCATCCCTTTGCCTGTCACTGTCTCTTTCTCTTTCTCTCTCTCTCTCTCTCTCTCTCTCTCTCTGCCCACGTCCTCACTTCCCTCTCTCCCCTTCTCCCTCTCTCTCTCGGTGCTCTCGCCACTTCCTCTCGTTCCCTTCCTCCTGCTCGTCCCCTTTACCTTTTCTCCCCTCGCCTTCCTCTTTCTCTCCCTCAATCTCTCCCTTCTCCCTCTCTCCCTTCCTCCCTCTCCACCTCCCTCTTCTGTTGCTCACCACCATCCCTCTCTCTCCCTCTTCCTCTAACCCGCCCTCTCCTCCTTTCCCTCCCTTTCTCCCATCTCTCCCACACTCTCTCTTACCCTCCCTTCCTTCCACTCTCTCTCCCTTTCTCTCATCTTCCTTCCCTTCCCTCTCTCTCTCTCTCTTCCCCCCTTCCCCTTTCTTCATTTCTCACCCTCCCTTGCTCTCTCTCTCTCACCCCTCCCTGCCTCTCCACCTCTATCTCTCGCTGTCCATCTCCATCTCTCTCTCTCCCTCCTCCATTTTTTCTCTATCTCCCTCCATTTTTTTCTCTCTCTCCTTCTCCCCCTCACTCCCCCTCAGGTGCTCTTTGTCCCTCCCACTCCCTTTCTCCCCCTCTCTTTCCCCCTCTCTCCATTATTCTCTCACTTTTGCTCTCCCTCTCCTGTCAGCTCTCTCTCCCACTTTCTCCCTCTCTCCCCTTCGATCCCTTCATCTCTCTCCCTCTCTCCCTCTATCTCTCCCCCTCTTCCATTTCTCTCTCTCCCTCCCCCTCCTGCACTCTCTTTCCAATCTCTCCGTCTCTCCTTTTCAATCCGTCCATTTCTCCCTCTCCTCCCGCTCTCTCCATCTCTCTCTCCCTCCATTTTGTTCTCCCTCTCCCCCTCTCTCCCCTTCGCTTCCTGTGTTTCTCTCTCTCTCTCTCCCCCCTCTCCCCCTCTGTATCTCCTCCTCCAGTACTGTCCCCCTCTCTCCCCTCTCTTTCCCTCCCTCCCTCCATTTCTCACTTTCTCTCCCCCACTCCTCCCTCCCTCTCTCTCTATCCCTCGCTCCTTCTCTACCAACTCTCTCCCCTTCGGTTTCTCCATTTCTCTCTCTCTCTCTCTCTCTCTCTCTCTCCTTCTCTCTCCCTGTCCCTCCGTCACTTCCCCTCTCTCTTTGCCCTTTGATCCCTCTGTTTCTCCCTCTCTCCTTCTCCCTCCTCCTTCCCCCGTTTCTCCCCCTCTCTCTCCTCTTCAGACCCTCTGTTTTTTCTCTCTCTCTCTCTCCTTGTCTCTCACATTCTCTCTCTCTCTTTCTCCCCCTCTGTCTCTCTCCCTCCTTCCATTTCTTTCTCTCTCCCCCCCACTCCCTATTTTCTCCCTCTCTCCCTTTCAATCCCTCCATTTCTCCTTCTCCTCCCTCTTTCTCCATCTCTCTCTCCCTCCATTTTTTTCGCTCTCTCTCTTTCCCTCTCCCCCTCTCTCTCCCACTGTCTCTCTTCCTTCATACTCTCCCTCCCTCCATTTCTCTCCCCCACTCCTCCCCACTCTCTCTACCCCTCCCTCGTTCTCTACCGCCTCTCTCCCCTTCGATCCCTCCATTTCTCTTTCTCTCTCTCTCCCTCTCCCCATCCCTCCATCTCCCGCCCCTTGCCTTCCCCCTTTGATCCCTCGGTTTCTCTCTCTCTCCCTCTCCCCATCCCTCCATCTCTCCCCAACCCCTCATGTTCCACTTTGAACCCTCAGTTTCTCTCTCTCTCCCTTTCCCCATCCCTCCATCTCTCCTCAACCCCTCACGTTCCACTATGATCCCTCGGTTTCTCTCTCTCTCCCTCTCCCCATCCCTCCATCTCTCCACAACCCCTCACGTTCCACTATGATCCCTCGGTTTCTCTCTCTCTCCCTCTCCCCATCCCTCCATCTCTCCCCAACCTCTCAGGTTCCACTTTGATCCCTCCATTTCTCACTCTCCCTCCTTCTCCCTCCCCCTCCCTCCGTCTCTCCCCCGCTCTCTCTCTCTCCTCTTCGATCCCTCCGTTTTTTTATCTCTATCTCTCTCTTTCCCTCCGCCCCACTCCCCGCCCCTCCCTCCCCTTACCCTGATGTGAGGCTCCGGGGTGAACTCCCACTTGGCGTGGGTGGGCAGCGGGGTGACATTGACGCCCCTGGGGATGTAGATGCTCTGGGTTAGCTGCCAGATGTCGAAGAGGGGCCTCTGGATCCCATCGAAGATGGAGCCCATGATCCCGGGGCCCAGCTCCACCGACAGGGGCTTCTCGGTCCGCAGCACAGGGTCGCCCACCGACACACCAGCTATAGGCCGGCTCAGGATGTCAACACGGCCAGAGGCCAACAGGCTGGAAACGCGGCCTACCTGGACAGGGCGACGACCAAGCCCCCGTAGCCCGTGGCAACGCACCAGCAAACCCCACCGTAACACACGGCGACGCGCCAGCAAATACCCCCCCACCCCCTTGCCCTGCCCGGGAGGGGCAACAAGAAAGGATACAGGTCTCCTCGTAGACTTGGACAGTTGCCATGTCCCCTTCCAATCGGATAATCTCACCAACCAGCTCACTGTGGCCGACCCTCACCAACTCATACATGGCGGCGCCGGACATGTTGGACGCCAAGACGACTAGAGAAAGAGAGAGAGAGAGAGACAGCGAGAGGAAGAGGATAAAAAAGACTGGTGTCTCTCATTCCCTCCCTCTCAGGGAGATATCTATACACTGACTGGTGTCTCTCATTCCCTCCCTCTCAGGGAGATATCTGTACACTGACTGGTGTCTCCCAGTCCCTCTCTCTCAGGGAGATATCTGTACACTGACTGGTGTCTCTCATTCCCTCCCTCTCAGGGAGATATCTATACACTGACTGGTGTCTCTCAGTCCCTCACTCTCAGGGAGATATCTGTACACTGACTGGTGTCTCTCATTCCCTCCCTCTCAGGGAGATATCTATACACTGACTGGTGTCTCTCAGTCCCTCACTCTCAGGGAGATATCTGTACACTGACTGGTGTCTCTCAGTCCCTCTCTCTCAGGGAGCTATCTGTACTAAGACTGGTGTCTCTCAGTCCCTCTCTCTCAGGGAGATATCTGTACACTGACTGGTGTCTCTCATTCCCTCCCTCTCAGGGAGACATCTGTACACTAACTGGTGTCTCTCAGTCCCTCTCTCTCAGGGAGATATCTGTACACTGACTGGTGTCTCTCATTCCCTCCCTCTCAGGGAGACATCTGTACACTGACTGGTGTCTCTCAGTCCCCTCACTCAGGGAGATATCTGTACTAAGACTGGTGTCTCTCAGTCCCTCTCTCTCAGGGAGATATCTGTACTAAGACTGGTGTCTCTCAGTCCCTCTCTCTCAGGGAGATATCTGTACACTGACTGGTGTCTCTCAGTCCCTCACTCTCAGGGAGATATCTGTACACTGACTCGTGTCTCTCAGTCCCTCACTCTCAGGGAGATATCTGTACACTGACTGGTGACTCTCAGTCTCTCTCTCTCAGGGAGATATCTGTACACTGACTGGTGTCTCTCAGTACCTCACTCTCAGGGAGATATCTGTACAATGACTGGTGTCACTCAGTCTCTCTCTCAGGGAGATAACTGTACACTGACTTGTGTCTCTCAGTACCTCTCTCTCAGGGAGATATCTGTACACTGACTGGTGTCTCACAGTCCCGCTCTTTCAGGGAGATATCTATACACTGACTGGTGTCTCTCAGTCCCTCTCTATCAGTGAGATATCTGTACACTGACTGGTGTCTCTCAGTCCCTCTCTCAGGGAGATATCTGTACACTGACTGGTGTCTATCAGTACCTCACTCTCAGGGAGATATCTGTACACTGACTGGTGTCTCACAGTCCCGCTCTTTCAGGGAGATATCTATACACTGACTGGTGTCTCTCATTCCCTCTCTCTCAGGGAGATATCTGTACACTGACTGGTGTCTCTCAGTCCCTCTCTCTCAGGGAGATATCTGTACACTGACTGGTGTCTCACAGTCCCTCTCTCTCATGGAGATATCTGTACACTGACTGGTGTCTCTCAGTACCTCACTCTCGGGGAGATATCTGTACACTGACTGGTGTCTCTCAGTCCCTCTCCCACAGGGAGATATCTCTACACTGACTGGTGTCTCTCAGTCCCTCTCTCTCTCTCAGGGAGATATCTGTACAGTGACTGGTGTCTCTCAGTCCCTCTCTCACTCTCAGGGAGATATCTGTACACTGACTGGTGTCTCTCAGTCTCTCTCTCAGGGAGATATCTGTACACTGACTCGTGTCTCTCAGTACCTCACTCTCAGGGAGATATCTGTACACTGACTGGTGTCTCTCAGTCTCTCTCTCAGGGAGATATCTGTACACTGACTCGTGTCTCTCAGTACCTCACTCTCAGGGAGATATCTGTACAGTGACTGGTGTCTCTCAGTCCCTCTCTCACTCTCAGGGAGATAGCTGTACACTGACTGGTGTCTCCCAGTCTCTCTCTCAGGGAGATATCTGTACACTGACTCGTGTCTCTCAGAACCTCACTCTCAGGGAGATATCTGTACACTGGCTGGTGTCTCTCAGTCCCTCTCTCTCAGGGAGATATCTGTACACTGACTGATGTCTCTCAGTCTCTCACTCAGGGAGATATCTGTACACTGACTCGTGTCTCTCAGTACCTCACTCTCAGGGAGATATCTGTACACTGGCTTGTGTCTCTCAGTCCCTCTCTCAGGGAGATATCTGTACACTGGCTTGTGTCTCTCAGTCCCTCTCTCAGGGAGATATCTGTACACTGACTGGTGTCTCTCAGTCCCTCTCTCTCAGGGAGATATCCATACACTGACTGGTGTCTCTCAGTCCCTCTCTCTCAGGGAGATATCTGTACACTGACTGGTGTCTCTCAGTACCTCTCTCTGTCTCAGGGAGATATCTGTACACTGACTGGTGTCTCTCAGTCTCTCTGTCAGGGAGATATCTGTACACTGACTGGAGTCTCTCAGTCACACTATCTCAGGGAGATATATGTACACTGACTGGTGTCTCTCAGTCTCTCTCTCAGAGAGATATCTGTACACTGACTGGTGTTTCTCAGTCCCCCTCTCTCAGGGAGATATCTGTACACTGACTGGTGTCTCTCAGTCCCTCACTCTCAGGGAGATATCTGTACACTGACTGGTTTCTCTCAGTCCCTTTCTCTCAGGGAGATATCTGTACACTGGCTGGTGTCTCTCAGTACCTCTCTCTCAGGGAGATATATGTACACTGACTGGTGTCACTCAGTCTCTCTCTCAGGGAGATATCTGTACACTGACAGGTGTCTCTCAGTCCCTCTCTCTCAGGGAGATATCTGTACACTGACTAGTGTCTCTCAGTACCTCTCTCTGAGGGAGATATCTGTACACTGACTGGTGTCTCTCAGTCCCACTCTCTCTCAGGGAGATATCTGTACACTGACTGGTGTCTCTCAGTCCCTCTCTCTCAGGAGGGATCTGTACACTGACTGGTGTCTCTCAGTCCATCTCTCTCCGGAGGGATCTGTAAACTGACTGGTGTCTCTCAGTCCCTCTCTCTCAGGGAGATATCTGTACACTGACTGGTGTCTCTCAGTCCATCTCTCTCAGAAGGGAGCAGTACACTGACTGGTGTCTCTCAGTCCCTCTCTCTCAGGGAGATATCTGTACACTGACTGGTGTCTCACAGTTCTGCTCTCTCTCTCAGGGAGATATCTGTACACTGACTGGTGTCTCACAGTTCTGCTCTCTCTCTCAGGGAGATATCTGTACACAGACTGGTGTCTCTCAGTCCCTCTCTCTCAGGGAGAAATCTGTACACTGACTGGTGTATCTCAGTCCCACTCTCTCATAGAGATATCTGTACACTGACTGGTGACTCTCAGTCCCTCTCTCTCAGGGAGATATCTGTACACTGACTGGTGTCTCTCAGTCCCACTCTCTCTCAGGGAGATATCTGTACACTGACTTGTTTCTCTCAGTACCTCTCTCTCAGGGAGATATCTGTACACTGACTGGTGTCACTCAATCTCTCTCTCAGGGAGATATCTGTACACTGACTGGTGTCTATCAGGACCTCACTGTCAGGGAGATATCTGTACACTGAAAGGTGTCTCTCAGTCCTCTCTCTCAGGGAGATATATGTACACTGACTGGTGTCTCTCAGTCCTATCTCTCAGGGAGATATCTGTACACTGACTGGTGTCTCTCAGTCCCGCACTCTCAGGGAGATATCTGTACACTGACTGGTTTCTCTCAGTCCCTCTCTCTCAGGGAGATATCTGTACACTGACTGGTTTCTCTCAGTCCATCTCTCTCAGGGAGATATCTGTACACTGAGTGGTGTCTCTCAGTCCCTCTCTCTCAGGGAGATATCTGTACACTGACTGGTGTCTCTCAGTCCCTCTCTCTCAGGGAGATATCTGTACACTGACTGGTTTCTCTCAGTCCCTCTCTCTCAGGGAGATATCTGTACACTGACTGGTTTCTCTCAGTCCATCTCTCTCAGGGAGATATCTGTACACTGACTGGTTTCTCTCAGTCCATCTCTCTCAGGGAGATATCTGTACACTGAGTGGTGTCTCTCAGTCCCTCTCTCTCAGGGAGATATCTGTACACTGACTGGTGTCTCTCAGTCCCTCTCTCTCAGTGAGATATCTGTACACTGACTGGTGACTCTCAGTCCCTCTCTCTCATGGAGATATCTGTACAATGACTGGTGTCACTCAGTCTCTCTCTCAGGGAGATATCTGTACACTGACTGGTGTCAATCAGTCTCTCTCTCAGGGAGATATCTGTACACTGACTTGTTTCTCTCAGTACCTCTCTCTCAGGGAGATATATGTACACTGACTGGTGTCTCTCAGTCCCGCTCTCAGGGAGATATCTGTAAACTGACTGGTGTCTCTCAGTCCCGCTCTCTCAGGGAGATATCTGTACACTGATTGGTTTCTCTCAGTCCCTCTCTATCAGTGAGATATCTGTAAACTGACTGGTGTCTCTCAGTCCCACTCTCTCTCCGGGAGATATCTGTACACTGAATGGTGTCTCTCAGTCCCGCTCTCAGGGAGATATCTGTACACTGACTCGTGTCTCTCAGTCCCTCTCTCTCAAGAGGGTTCTGTACACTGACTGGTGTCTCTCAGTCCCTCTCTCTCAGGGAGATATCTGTACACTGGCTGGTGTCTCTCAGTCCCTCTCTCTCAAGGAGATATCTGTACACTGACTGGTTTCTCTCAGTCCATCCCTCTCAGGGAGATATCTGTACACTGACTGGTGTCTCTCAGTCCCTCCCTCTCAGGGAGATATCTGTACACTGGCTGGTGTCTCTCAGTACCTCACTCTCAGGGAGATATCTGTACACTGACTGGTGTCTCTCAGTCCCGCTCTCTCAGGGAGATATCTGTACACTGACTGGTGTCTCTCAGTCCATCTCTATCAGTGAGATATCTGTACACTGACTGGTGTCTCTCAGTCCCTCTCTCTCAGGGAAATATCTGTACACTGGCTGGTTTCTCTCAGACCCGCTCTCTCAGGGAGATATCTGTACACTGACTGGTGTCTCTCAGTCCCTCTCTCTCAAGGAGATATCTGTACACTGACTGGTGTCTCTCAGTCCCTCTCTCTCAGGGAGATATCTGTACACTGACTGGTGTCTCTCAGTCCCTCTCTCTCTGGGAGATATCTGTACACTGACTGGGGTCTCTCAGACCCGCTCTCTAAGGGAGATATCTGTTCACTTATTGGTGTCTCTCAGTACCTCTCTCTCTGGGAGATATCTGTACACTGACTGGTGTCTCTCAGTTTCTCTCTCTCAGGGAGATATCTGTACACTGACTGGTGTCTCACAGTTCTGCTCTCTCTCTCAGGGAGATATCTGTACACTGACTGGTGTCTCACAGTTCTGCTCTCTCTCTCAGGGAGATATCTGTACACAGACTGGTGTCTCTCAGTCCCTCTCTCTCAGGGAGAAATCTGTACACTGACTGGTGTCTCTCAGTCCCACTCTCTCATAGAGATATCTGTACACTGACTGGTGACTCTCAGTCCCTCTCTCTCAGGGAGATATCTGTACACTGACTGGTGTCTCTCAGTCCCACTCTCTCTCAGGGAGATATCTGTACACTGACTTGTTTCTCTCAGTACCTCTCTCTCAGGGAGATATCTGTACACTGACTGGTGTCACTCAATCTCTCTCTCAGGGAGATATCTGTACACTGACTGGTGTCTATCAGGATCTCACTGTCAGGGAGATATCTGTACACTGAAAGGTGTCTCTCAGTCCTCTCTCTCAGGGAGATATATGTACACTGACTGGTGTCTCTCAGTCCTATCTCTCAGGGAGATATCTGTACACTGACTGGTGTCTCTCAGTCCCGCACTCTCAGGGAGATATCTGTACACTGACTGGTTTCTCTCAGTCCCTCTCTCTCAGGGAGATATCTGTACACTGACTGGTTTCTCTCAGTCCATCTCTCTCAGGGAGATATCTGTACACTGAGTGGTGTCTCTCAGTCCCTCTCTCTCAGGGAGATATCTGTACACTGACTGGTGTCTCTCAGTCCCACTCTCAGGTAGATATCTGTACACTGACTGGTGTCTCTCAGTACCTCTCTCTCTCTCAGGAGATATCTGTACACTGACTGGTGTCTCTCAGTCTCTCTGTCAGCGAGATATCTGTACACTGGATGGTGTCTCTCAGTACCTCACTCTCAGGGAGATATCTGTACACTGACTGGTGTCTCTCAGTCCCTCTATCTCAGGGAGATATATGTACACTGACTGGTGTCTCTCAGTCTCTCTCTCAGTGAGATATCTGTACACTGACTGGTGTCTCTCAGTCCCTCTCTCTCAGTGAGATATCTGTTCACTTATTGGTGTCTCTCAGTACCTCTCTCTCTGGGAGATATCTGTACACTGACTGGTGTCTCTCAGTTACTCTCTCTCAGGGAGATATCTGTACACTGACTGGTGTCTCTCAATCCCCTCTCTCTCAGGGAAATATCTGTACACTGACTGGCGTCTCTCAGTCCCTCCCTCACGGAGATATCTGTACACGGACTGGTGTCTCTCAGTACCTCACTCTCAGGGAGATATCTGTACACTGACTGGTGTCTCTCAGTCCCTCTCTCTCAGGGAGATATCTGTACACTGACTGGTGTCTCTCAGCCCCTCTATCTCAGGGAGATATCTGTACACTGACTGGTGTCTCTCAGTCTCTCTTTCAGGGAGATATCTGTACACTGACTGGTGTCTCTCAGTACCTCACTCTCAGGGAGATATCTGTACACTGACTGGTGTCTCTCATTCCCTCTCTCTTAGGGGGATATCTGTACACTGACTGGTGTTTCAGTCCCTCTCTCTCAGGGAGATATCTGTACACTGACTGGTGTCTCTCAGTCCCTCTCTCTCTCTCTCAGGGAGATATCTGTACACTGACTGGTGTCACTCAGTCCCTCTCTCTCAGGGAGATATCTGTACACTGACTGGTGTCTCTCAGTCCCTCTCTCTCAGGGAGATATCTGTACACTGACTGGTGTCTCTCAGTCTCTCTCTCAGGGAGATATCAGTACACTGACTCGTGTCTCTCAGTACCTCACTCTCAGGGAGATATCTGTACACTGACTGGTGTCTCTCAGTCCCACTCTCTCATAGAGATATCTGTACACTGACTGGTGTCTATCAGGACATCACTGTCAGGGAGATATCTGTACACTGAAAGGTGTCTCTCAGTCCTCTCTCTCAGGGAGATATATGTACACTGACTTGTGTCTCTCAGTCCTCTCTCTCAGGGAGATATCTGTACACTGACTGGTGTCTCTCAGTCCCGCATTCTCAGGGAGATATCTGTACACTGACTGGTTTCTCTCAGTCCATCTCTCTCAGGGAGATATCTGTACACTGACTGGTTTCTCTCAGTCCATCTCTCTCAGGGAGATATCTGTACACTGACTGGTGTCTCTCAGTCCCTCTCTCTCAGGGAGATATCTGTACACTGACTGGTGTCTCTCACTCCCTCTCTCTCTGGGAGATATCTGTACACTGACTCGAATCTCTCAGTCCCTCTCCCTCAGGGAGATATCTGTACACTGACTGGTGTCTCTCAGTCCTTCTCTCTCAGGGAGAAATCTGTACACTGGCTGGTGTCTCTCAGTCCCTCTCTCTCAGTGAGGTATCTGTACACTGACTCGTGTCTCTCAGTCCCTCTCCCTCAGGGAGATGTCTGTACACTGACTGGTGTCTCTCAGTCCCACTCTCTCATAGAGATATCTGTACACTGACTGGTGACTCTCAGTCCCTCTCTCTCAAGGAGATATCTGTACACTGACTGGTGTCTCTCAGTCCCACTCTCTCTCAGGGAGATATCTGTACACTGACTTGTTTCTCTCAGTACCTCTCTCTCAGGGAGATATCTGTACACTGACTGGTGTCACTCAATCTCTCTCTCAGGGAGATATCTGTACACTGACTGGTGTCTATCAGGACCTCACTGTCAAGGAGATATCTGTACACTGAAAGGTGTCTCTCAGTCCTCTCTCTCAGGGAGATATATGTACACTGACTGGTGTCTCTCAGTCCTCTCTCTCAGGGAGATATCTGTACACTGACTGGTTTCTCTCAGTCCCTCTCTCTCAGGGAGATATCTGTACACTGACTGGTTTCTCTCAGTCCATCTCTCTCAGGGAGATATCTGTACACTGAGTGGTGTCTCTCAGTCCCTCTCAGGGAGATATCTGTACACTGACTGGTGTCTCTCAGTCCCTCTCTCTCAGGGAGATATCTGTACACTGACTGGTGTCTCTCAGTCCCTCTATCTCAGGGAGATATCTGTACACTGACTGGCGTCTCTCAGTCTCTCTCTCAGGGAGATATCAGTACACTGACTCGTGTCTCTCAGTACCTCACTCTCAGGGAGATATCTGTACACTGACTGGTGTCTCTCAGTCCCACTCTCTCATAGAGATATCTGTACACTGACTGGTGACTCTCAGTCCCTCTCTCTCAGGGAGATATCTGTACACTGACTGGTGTCTCTCAGTCCCACTCTCTCTCAGGGAGATATCTGTACACTGACTGGTTTCTCTCAGTCCATCTCTCTCAGGGAGATATCTGTACACTGAGTGGTGTCTCTCAGTCCCTCTCTCTCAGGGAGATATCTGTACACTGACTGGTGTCTCTCAGTCCCTCTCTCTCAGGGAGATATCTGTACACTGACTGGTGTCTCTCAGTACCTCTCTCTGAGGGAGATATCTGTACACTGACTGGTGTCTCTCAGTCCCTCTCTCTCAGGGAGATATCTGTACACTGACTGGTGTCTCTCAGTCCCTCTCTCTCAGTGAGATATCTGTACACTGACTGGTGTCTCTCAGTCCCTCTCACTCTGGGAGATATCTGTACAATGACTCGAATCTCTCAGTCCCTCTCCCTCATGGAGATATCTGTACACTGACTGGTGTCTCTCAGTCTCTCTCTCTCAGTGAGATATCTGTACACTGACTGGTGTCTCTCAGTCCCTCTCTCTCAGGGAGAAATCTGTACACTGGCTGGTGTCTCTCAGTCCCACTCTCTCAGGGAGAAATCTGTACACTGGCTGGTGTCTCTCAGTCCCTCTCTCTCAGTGAGGTATCTGTACACTGACTCGTGTCTCTCAGTCCCTCTCCCTCAGGGAGATGTCTGTACACTGACTGGTGTCTCTCAGTCCCACTCTCTCATAGAGATATCTGTACACTGAAAGGTGTCTCTCAGTCCCACTCTCTCATAGAGATATCTGTACACTGACTGGTGACTCTCAGTCCCTCTCTCTCAGGGAGATATCTGTACAATGACTGGTGTCACTCAGTCTCTCTCTCAGGGAGATATCTGTACACTGACTTGTTTCTCTCAGTACCTCTCTCTCAGGGAGATATATGTACACTGACTGGTGTCTCTCAGTCCCGCTCTCAGGGAGATATCTGTAAACTGACTGGTGTCTCTCAGCCCGCTCTCTGAGGGAGATATCTGTACACTGATTGGTTTCTCTCAGTCCCTCTCTATCAGTGAGATATCTGTAAACTGACTGGTGTCTCTCAGTCCCACTCTCTCTCAGGGAGATATCTGTACACTGACTGGTGTCTCTCAGTCCCACTCTCTCTCAGGGAGATATCTGTACACGGACTGGTGTCTCTCAGTCCCGCTCTCAGGGAGATATCTGTACACTGACTCGTGTCTCTCAGTCCCTCTGTCTCAAGAGGGTTCTGTACACTGACTGGTGTCTCTCAGTCCCTCTCTCTCAGGGAGATATCTGTACACTGACTGGTGTCTCTCAGTCCCTCTCTCTCAGGGAGATATCTGTACACTGGCTGGTGTCTCTCAGTCCCTCTCTCTCAAGGAGATATCTGTACACTGACTGGTTTCTCTCAGTCCATCCCTCTCAGGGAGATATCTGTACACTGACTGGTGTCTCTCAGTCCCTCTCTCTCAGGGAGATATCTGTACACTGGCTGGTGTCTCTCAGTACCTCACTCTCAGGGAGATATCTGTACAATGACTGGTGTCTCTCAGTCCCTCTCTCTCAGGGAGATATCTGTACACTGACTGGTGTCTCCCTGTCCCTCTCTCTCAGGGAGATATCTGTACACTGGCTGGTGTCTCTCAGTCCCTCTCTCTCAAGGAGATATCTGTACACTGACTGGTTTCTCTCAGACCCGCTCGCTCAGGGAGATATCTGTATACTGACTGGTGTCTCTCAGTCCCGCTCTCTCAGGGAGATATCTGTACACTGACTGGTGTCTCTCAGTCCTTCTCTATCAGTGAGATATCTGTACACTGACTGGTGTCTCTCAGTCCCTCTCTCTCAGGGAGATATCTGTACACTGACTGGTGTCTCTCAGTCCCTCTCTCTCTGGGAGATATCTGTACACTGACTGGTGTCTCTCAGACCCGCTCTCTAAGGGAGATATCTGTACACTGACTGGTGTCTCTCAGTCCCGCTCTCTCAGGGAGATATCTGTACACTGACTGGTGTCTCTCAATCCCTCTCTATCAGGGAGATATCTGTACACTGACTGGTGTCTCTCAGTCCACTCTCTCTCAGGGAGATATCTGTACACTGACTGGTGTCTCTCAGTCCCTCTCTCTCAGGGAGATATCTGTACACTGGCTTGTGCTCTCAGTACCTCACTCTCAGGGAGATATCTGTACACTGACTGGTGTCTCTCAGACCCGCTCTCTAAGGGAGATATCTGTACACTGACTGGTGTCTCTCAGTCCCGCTCTCTCAGGGAGATATCTGTACACTGACTGGTGTCTCTCAATCCCTCTCTATCAGGGAGATATCTGTACACTGACTGGTGTCTCTCAGTCCACTCTCTCTCAGGGAGATATCTGTACACTGACTGGTGTCTCTCAGTCCCTCTCTCTCAGGGAGATATCTGTAAACTGGCTTGTGTCTCTCAGTACCTCACTCTCAGGGAGATATCTGTACACTGACTGGTGTCTCTCAGTCTCTCTCTCAGGGAGATATCTGTACACTGACTGGTTTCTCTCAGTACCTCCCTCTCAGGAAGATATCTGTACACTGACTGGTGTCTATCAGTTCCGATTTCTCTCTCAGGGAGATATCTGTACACTGACTGGTGTCTCTCAGTCCCACTCTCAGGGAGAAATCTGTACACTGACTGGTGTCTCTCAGTCTCTCTCTCTCAGGGAAATATCTGTACACTGGCTGGTGTCTCTCAGTCCCTCTCTCTCAAGGAGATATCTGTACACTGACTGGTTTCTCTCAGACCCGCTCTCTCAGGGAGATTTCTGTACACTGACTGGTGTCTCTCAGTCCCGCTCTCTCAGGGAGATATCTGTACACTGACTGGTGCCTCTCAGTCCCTGTCTATCAGTGAGATATCTGTACACTGACTGGTGTCTCTCAGTCCCTCTCTCTCAGGGAGATATCTGTACACTGACTGGTGTCTCTCAGTCCCTCTCTCTCTGGGAGATATCTGTACACTGACTGGTGTCTCTCAGACCCGCTCTCTAAGGGAGATATTTGTACACTGACTGGTGTCTCTCAGTCCCGCTCTCTCAGGGAGATATCTGTGCACTGACTGGTGTCTCTCAATCCCTCTCTATCAGGGAGATATCTGTGCGCTGACTGGTGTCTCTCAGTCCCACTCTCAGGTAGATATCTGTACACTGACTGGTGTCTCTCAGTCCCACTCCCTCTCAGGGAGATATCTGTACACTGCCTGGTGTCCCTCAGTACCTCTCTCTCTCTCAGGAGATATCTGTACACTGACTGGTGTCTCTCAGTCTCTCTGTCAGCGAGATATCTGTACACTGGATGGTGTCTCTCAGTACCTCACTCTCAGGGAGATATCTGTACACTGACTGGTGTCTCTCAGTCCCTCTATCTCAGGGAGATATATGTACACTGACTGGTGTCTCTCAGTCTCTCTCTCAGGGAGATATCTGTACACTGACTGGTGTCTCTCAGTACCTCACTCTCAGGGAGATATCTGTACACTGAATGGTATCTCTCAGTCCCCCTCTGTCAGGGAGATATCTGTACACTGACTGGTGTCTCTCAGTCCCTCACTGTCAGGGAGATATCTGTACACTGACTGGTGTCTCTCAGTCCCCATCTCTCAGGGAGATATCTGTACACTGACTGGTGTCTCTCAGTCCCTCACTGTCAGGGAGATATCTGTGCACTGATTGGTGTCTCTCAGTACATCTCTCTCTGGGAGATATCTGTACACTGACTGGTGTCTCTCAGTACATCTCTCTCTGGGAGATATCTGTACACTGACTGGTGTCTCTCAGTTACTCTCTCTCAGGGAGATATCTGTACACTGACTGGTGTCTCTCAATCCCCTCTCTCTCAGGGAAATATCTGTACACTGACTGGCGTCTCTCAGTCCCTCCCTCAGGGAGATATCTGTACACTGACTGGTGTCTCTCAGTACCTCACTCTCAGGGAGATATCTGTACACTGACTGGTGTCTCTCAGTCCCTCTCTCTCAGGGAGATATCTGTACACTGACTGGTGTCTCTCACCCCCTCTATCTCAGGGAGATATCTGTACACTGACTGGTGTCTCTCAGTCTCTCTTTCAGGGAGATATCTGTACACTGACTGGTGTCTCTCAGTACCTCACTCTCAGGGAGATATCTGTACACTGACTGGTGTCTCTCATTCCCTCTCTCTTAGGGAGATATCTGTACACTGACTGGTGTTTCAGTCCCTCTCTCTCAGGGAGATATCTGTACACTGACTGGTGTCTCTCAGTCCCTCTCTCTCTCTCAGGGAGATATCTGTACACTGACTGGTGTCACTCAGTCCCTCTCTCTCAGGGAGATATCTGTACACTGACTGGTGTCTCTCAGTCCCTCTCTCTCAGGGAGATATCTGTACACTGACTGGTGTCACTCAGTCCCTCTCTCTCAGGGAGATATCTGTACACTGACTGGTGTCTCTCAGTCCCTCTCTCTCAGGGAGATATCTGTACACTGACTGGTGTCTCTCAGTCCCTCTCTCTCTCTCAGGGAGATATCTGTACACTGACTGGTGTCACTCAGTCCCTCTCTCTCAGGGAGATATCTGTACACTGATTGGTGTCTCTCAGTCCCTCTCTCTCAGGGAGATATCTGTACACTGACTGGTGTCTCTCAGTCCCTCTCTCTCAGGGAGATATCTGTACACTGACTGGTGTCTCTCAGTCCCTCTATCTCAGGGAGATATCTGTACACTGACTGGTGTCTCTCAGTCCCTCTCTCTCAGGGAGATATCTGTACACTGACTCGTGTCTCTCAGTACCTCACTCTCAGGGAGATATCTGTACACTGACTGGTGTCTCTCTGTCCCTCTCTCTCAGGGAGATATCTGTACACTGACTGGTGTCTCTCAGTCCCTCTCTATCAGTGAGATATCTGTACACTGACTGGTGTCTCTCAGTCCCTCTCTCTCTCTCATGGAGATATCTGTACACTGACTGGTGTCTCTCAGTCCCTCTCTCTCAGGGAGATATATGTACACTGACTGGTGTCTCTCAGTCCCGCTCTCTCAGGGAGATATTTTTACACTGACTGGTGTCTCTCAATCCCTCTCTATCAGGGAGATATCTGTACACTGACTGGTGTCTCTCAGTCCCTCACTCTCATGGAGATATCTCTTCACTGACTGGTGTCTCAGTCCCTCTCTCTCAGGGAGATATCTGTACACTGACTGGTGACTCTCAGTCCCTCTCTCACTCTCAGGGAGATATCTGTGCACTGGCTGGTGTCTCTCAGTCTCTCTCTCAGGGAGATATCTGTACACTGACTGGTGTTTCTCAGTACCTCTCTCTCAGGAAGATTTCTGTACACTGACTGGTGTCTCTCAGTACCTCTCTCTCAGGAAGATATCTGTACACTGACTGGTGTCTCTCAGTTCCGATTTCTCTCTCAGGGAGATATCTGTACACTGACTGGTGTCTCTCAGTCCCACTCTCAGGGAGATATCTGTACACTGACTGGTGTCTCTCAGTCCCACTCTCTCATAGAGATATCTGTACACTGACTGGTGACTCTCAGTCCCACTCTCTCTCAGGGAGATATCTGTACACTGACTGGTGTCTATCAGGACCTCACTGTCAGGGAGATATCTGTACACTGAAAGGTGTCTCTCTGTCCTCTCTCTCAGGGAGATATACGTACACTGACTGGTGTCTCTCAGTCCTCTCTCTCAGGGAGATATCTGTACACTGACTGGTGTCTCTCAGTCCCGCACTCTCAGGGAGATATCTGTACACTGACTGGTTTCTCTCAGTCCCTCTCTCTCAGGGAGATATCTGTACACTGAATGGTGTCTCTCAGTCCCTCTCTCTCAGGGAGATATCTGTACACTGACTGGTTTCTCTCAGTCCATCTCTCTCAGGGAGATATCTGTACACTGAGTGGTGTCTCTCAGTCCCTCTCTCTCAGGGAGATATCTGTACACTGACTGGTGTCTCTCAGTCCCTCTCTCTCAGGGAGATATCTGTACACTGACTGGTGTCTCGCAGTACCTCTCTCTGAGGGAGATATCTGCACACTGACTGGTGTCTCTCAGTCCCACTCTCTCTCAGGGAGATATCTGTACACTGACTGGTGTCTCTCAGTCCCTCTCTCTCAGGGAGATATCTGTACACTGACTGGTGTCTCTCAGTCCCTCTCTCTCAGTGAGATATCTGTACACTGACTGGTGTCTCTCAGTCCCTCTCTCTCTGGGAGATATCTGTACACTGACTCGAATCTCTCAGTCCCTCTCCCTCAGGGAGATATCTGTACACTGACTGGTGTCTCTCAGTCCCTCTCTCTCAGGGAGATATCTGTACACTGACTGGTGTCTCTCAGCCCCTCTATCTCAGGGAGATATCTGTACACTGACTGGTGTCTCTCAGTCTCTCTTTCAGGGAGATATCTGTACATTGACTGGTGTCTCTCAGTACCTCACTCTCAGGGAGATATCTGTACACTGACTGGTGTCTCTCATTCCCTCTCTCTTAGGGAGATATCTGTACACTGACTGGTGTTTCAGTCCCTCTCTCTCAGGGAGATATCTGTACATTGACTGGTGTCTCGCAGTACCTCTCTCTGAGGGAGATATCTGCACACTGACTGGTGTCTCTCAGTCCCACTCTCTCTCAGGGAGATATCTGTACACTGACTGGTGTCTCTCAGTCCCTCTCTCTCAGGGAGATATCTGTACACTGACTGGTGTCTCTCAGTCCCTCTATCTCAGGGAGATATCTGTACACTGACTGGTGTCTCAGTCCATCTCTCTCAGGGAGATATCTGTACACTGACTGGTGACTCTCAGTCCCTCTCTCACTCTCAGGGAGATATCTGTACACTGACTGTTGTCTCTCAGTCCCTCTCTCACTCTCAGAGAGATATCTGTACACTGACTGGTGTCTCTCAGTCTCTCTCTCAGGGAGATATCTGTACACTGGCTGGTGTCTCTCAGTACCTCTATCTCAGGAAGATATCTGTACACTGACTGGTGTCTCTCAGTCCCTCTCTCTCAGGGAGATATCTGTGCACTGGCTGGTGTCTCTCAGTCTCTCTCTCAGGGAGATATCTGTACACTGGCTGGTGTCTCTCAGTACCTCTATCTCAGGGAGATATCTGTACACTGACTGGTGTCTCTCAGTCCCTCTCTCTCAGGGAGATATCTGTGCACTGGCTGGTGTCTCTCAGTCTCTCTCTCAGGGAGATATCTGTACACTGACTGGTGTTTCTCAGTACCTCTCTCTCAGGAAGATTTCTGTACACTGACTGGTGTCTCTCAGTCTCTCTTTCAGGGAGATATCTGTACACTGACTGGTGTCTCTCAGTACCTCACTCTCAGGGAGATATCTGTACACTGACTGGTGTCTCTCATTCCCTCTCTCTTAGGGAGATATCTGTACACTGACTGGTGTTACAGTCCCTCTCTCTCAGGGAGATATCTGTACACTGACTGGTGTCTCTCAGTCCCTCTCTCTCTCTCAGGGAGATATCTGTACACTGACTGGTGTCTCTCAGTCCCTCTCTCTCAGGGAGATATCTGTACACTGACTGGTGTCTCTCAGTCCCTCTATCTCAGGGAGATATTTGTACACTGACTGGTGTCTCTCAGTCTCTCTCTCAGGGAGATATCAGTACACTGACTCGTGTCTCTCAGTACCTCACTCTCAGGGAGATATCTGTACACTGACTGGTGTCTCTCTGTCCCTCTCTCTCAGGGAGATATCTGTACATTGACTGGTGTCTCTCAGTCCCTCTCTATCAGTGAGATATCTGTACACTGACTGGTGTCTCTCAGTCCCTCTCTCTCAGGGAGATATCTGTACACTGACTGGTGTCTCTCAGTCCCGCTCTCTCAGGGAGATATCTGTACACTGACTGGTGTCTCTCAATCCCTCTCTATCAGGGAGATACCTGTACACTGACTGGTGTCTCTCAGTCCCTCACTCTCATGGAGATATCTCTTCACTGACTGGTGTCTCAGTCCCTCTCTCTCAGGGAGATATCTGTACACTGACTGGTGACTCTCAGTCCCTCTCTCACTCTCAGGCAGATATCTGTAGACTGACTGTTGTCTCTCAGTCCCTCTCTCACTCTCAGAGAGATATCTGTACACTTACTGGTGTCTCTCAGTCTCTCTCTCAGGGAGATATCTGTACACTGGCTGGTGTCTCTCAGTACCTCTATCTCAGGGAGATATCTGTACACTGACTGGTGTCTCTCAGTCCCTCTCTCTCAGGGAGATATCTGTGCACTGGCTGGTGTCTCTCAGTCTCTCTCTCAGGGAGATATCTGTACACTGACTGGTGTTTCTCAGTACCTCTCTCTCAGGGAGATATCTGTACACTGAGTGGTGTCTCTCAGTCCCTCTCTCTCAGGGAGATATCTGTACACTGACTGGTGTCTCTCAGTCCCTCTCTCTCAGGGAGATATCTGTACACTGACTGGTGTCTCTCAGTACCTCTCTCTCTCAGGGAGATATCTGTACACTGACAGGTGTCTCTCAGTCCCTCTCTCTCAGGGAGAAATCTGTACACTGACTGGTGTCTCTCAGTCCCACTCTCTCATAGAGATATCTGTACACTGACTGGTGTCTCTCAGTCCCACTCTCTCATAGAGATATCTGTACACTGACTGGTGACTCTCAGTCCCTCTCTCTCAGGGAGATATCTGTACAATGACTGGTGTCACTCAGTCTCTCTCTCAGGGAGATATCTGTACACTGACTGGTGTTAATCAGTCCCTCTCTCTCAGGGAGATATCTGTACACTGACTTGTTTCTCTCAGTACCTCTCTCTCAGGGAGATATATGTACACTGACTGGTGTCTCTCAGTCCCGCTCTCAGGGAGATATCTGTAAACTGACTGGTGTCTCTCAGTCCCGCTCTCTCAGGGAGATATCTGTACACTGACTGGTTTCTCTCAGTCCCTCTCTATCAGCGAGATATCTGTAAACTGACTGGTGTCTCTCAGTCCCACTCTCTCTCAGGGAGATATCTGTACACTGACGGGTGTCTCTCACTTCCTCTCTCTCAAGAGGGTTCTGTACACTGACTGGTGTCTCTCAGTCCCTCTCTCTCAGGGAGATATCTGTACACTGACTGGTGTCTCTCAGTCCCTCTCTCTCAGGGAGATATCTGTACACTGGCTGGTGTCTCTCAGTCCCTCTCTCTCAAGGAGATATCTGTACACTGACTGGTTTCTCTCAGTCCCTCTCTCTCAGGGAGATATCTGTACACTGACTGGTTTCTCTCAGTCCCTCTCTCTCAGGGAGAGATCTGTACACTGGCTGGTGTCTCTCAGTACCTCACTCTCAGGGAGATATCTTTACACTGACTGGTGTCTCTCAGTCCCTCTCTCTCAGGGAGATATCTGTACACTGACTGTTGTCTCCCTGTCCCTCTCTTTCAGGGAGATATCTGTACACTGGCTGGTGTCTCTCAGTCCCTCTCTCTCAAGGAGATATCTGTACACTGACTGGTTTCTCTCAGACCCGCTCTCTCAGGGACATATCTGTATACTGACTGGTGTCTCTCAGTCCCGCTCTCTCAGGGAGATATCTGTACACTGACTGGTGTCTCTCAGTCCTTCTCTATCAGTGAGATATCTGTACACTGACTGGTGTCTCTCAGTCCCTCTCTCTCAGGGAGATATCTGTACACTGACTGGTGTCTCTCAGTCCCTCTCTCTCTGGGAGATATCTGTACACTGACTGGTGTCTCTCAGACCCGCTCTCTCAGGGAGATATCTGTACACTGACTGGTGTCTCTCAATCCCTCTCTATCAGGGAGATATCTGTACACTGACTGGTGTCTCTCAGTCCACTCTCTCTCAGGGAGATATCTGTACACTGACTGGTGTCTCTCAGTCCCTCTCTCTCAGGGAGATATCTGTACACTGGCTTGTGTCTCTCAGTACCTCACTCTCAGGGAGATATCTGTACACTGACTGGTGTCTCTCTGTCCCTCTATCTCAGGGAGATATCTGTACACTGACTGGTGTCTCTCAGTCTCTCTCTCAGGGAGATATCTGTACACTGACTGGTGTCTCTCAGTACCTCTCTCTCAGGAAGATATCTGTACACTGACTGGTGTCTATCAGTTCCGATTTCTCTCTCAGGGAGATATCTGTACACTGACTGGTGTCTCTCAGACCCACTCTCAGGGAGATATCTGTACACTGACTGGTGTCTCTCAGTCCCTCTCTCTCAGGGAGATATCTGTACACTGACTGGTGTCTCTCAGTCCCTCTCTCTCAAGGAGATATCTGTACACTGACTGGTTTCTCTCAGACCCGCTCTCTCAGGGAGATATCTGTACACTGACTGGTGTCTCTCAGTCCCTCTCTCTCTGGGAGATATCTGTACACTGACTGGTGTCTCTCAGACCCGCTCTCTAAGGGAGATATTTGTACACTGACTGGTGTCTCTCAGTCCAGCTCTCTCAGGGAGATATCTGTACACTGACTGGTGTCTCTCAATCCCTCTCTATCAGGGAGATATCTGTACGCTGACTGGTGTCTCTCAGTCCCCTCTCTCTCAGGGAGATATCTGTACACTAACTGGTGTCTCTCAGTCCCTCTCTCTCAGGGAGATATCTGTACACTGGCTGGTGTCTCTCAGTACCTCACTCTCAGGGAGATATCTGTACACTGACTGGTGTCTCTCTGTCCCTCTATCTCAGGGAGATATCTGTACACTGACTGGTGTCTCTCAGTCTCTCTTTCAGGGAGATATCTGTACACTGACTGGTGTCTCTCAGTACCTCTCTCTCAGGAAGATTTCTGTACACTGACTGGTGTCTCTCAGTCCCTCTCTCTCTTTCAGGGAGATATCTGTACACTGACTGGTGTCTCTCAGTACCTCTCTCTCAGGAAGATATCTGTACACTGACTGGTGTCTATCAGTTCCGATTTCTCTCTCAGGGAGATATCTGTACACTGACTGGTGTCTCTCAGTCCCACTCTCATGTAGATATCTGTACACTGACTGGTGTCTCTCAGTCCCACTCTCTCTCAGGGAGATATCTGTACACTGACTGGTGTCTCTCAGTCTCTCTGTCAGCGAGATATCTGTACACTGACTGGTGTCTCTCAGTACCTCACTCTCAGGGAGATATCTGTACACTGAATGGTATCTCTCAGTCCCCCTCTCTCAGGGAGATATCTGTACACTGACTGGTGTCTCTCAGTCCCTCACTGTCAGGGAGATATCTGTACACTGACTGGTGTCTCTCAGTCCCTCTCTCTCAAGGAGATATCTGTACACTGACTGGTTTCTCTCAGACCCGCTCTCTCAGGGAGATATCTGTACACTGACTGGTGTCTCTCAGTCCCTCTCTCTCTGGGAGATATCTGTACACTGACTGGTGTCTCTCAGACCCGCTCTCTAAGGGAGATATTTGTACACTGACTGGTGTCTCTCAGTCCAGCTCTCTCAGGGAGATATCTGTACACTGACTGGTGTCTCTCAATCCCTCTCTATCAGGGAGATATCTGTACGCTGACTGGTGTCTCTCAGTCCCCTCTCTCTCAGGGAGATATCTGTACACTAACTGGTGTCTCTCAGTCCCTCTCTCTCAGGGAGATATCTGTACACTGGCTGGTGTCTCTCAGTACCTCACTCTCAGGGAGATATCTGTACACTGACTGGTGTCTCTCTGTCCCTCTATCTCAGGGAGATATCTGTACACTGACTGGTGTCTCTCAGTCTCTCTCTCAGGGAGATATCTGTACACTGACTGGTGTCTCTCAGTACCTCTCTCTCAGGAAGATTTCTGTACACTGACTGGTGTCTCTCAGTACCTCTCTCTCAGGAAGATATCTGTACACTGACTGGTGTCTATCAGTTCCGATTTCTCTCTCAGGGAGATATCTGTACACTGACTGGTGTCTCTCAGTCCCACTCTCATGTAGATATCTGTACACTGACTGGTGTCTCTCAGTCCCACTCTCTCTCAGGGAGATATCTGTACACTGACTGGTGTCTCTCAGTCTCTCTGTCAGCGAGATATCTGTACACTGACTGGTGTCTCTCAGTACCTCACTCTCAGGGAGATATCTGTACACTGAATGGTATCTCTCAGTCCCCCTCTCTCAGGGAGATATCTGTACACTGACTGGTGTCTCTCAGTCCCTCACTGTCAGGGAGATATCTGTACACTGACTGGTGTCTCTCAGTCCCCCTCTCTCAGGGAGATATCTGTACACTGACTGGTGTCTCTCAGTCCCTCACTGTCAGGGAGATATCTGTACACTGACTGGTGTCTCTCAGTCCCTCTCTCTCAGTGAGATATCTGTTCACTGACTGGTGTCTCTCAATCCCCTCTCTCTCAGGGAAATATCTGTACACTGACTGGCGTCTCTCAGTCCCTCCCTCAGGGAGATATCTGTACACTGACTGGTGTCTCTCAGTACCTCACTCTCAGGGAGATATCAGTACACTGACTGGTGTCTCTCAGTCTCTCTCTCAGGGAGATATCTCTACACTGACTGGTGTCTCTCAGTACCTCTCTCTCAGGAAGATTTCTGTACACTGACTGGTGTCTCTCAGTACCTCTCTCTCAGGAAGATATCTGTACACTGACTGGTGTCTATCAGTTCCGATTTCTCTCTCAGGGAGATATCTGTACACTGACTGGTGTCTCTCAGTCCCACTCTCATGTAGATATCTGTACACTGACTGGTGTCTCTCAGTCCCACTCTCTCTCAGGGAGATATCTGTACACTGACTGGTGTCTCTCAGTACCTCTCTCTCTCTCAGGAGATATCTGTACACTGACTGGTGTCTCTCAGTCTCTCTGTCAGCGAGATATCTGTACACTGGATGGTGTCTCTCAGTACCTCACTCTCAGGGAGATATCTGTACACTGACTGGTGTCTCTCAGTCCCTCTATCTCAGGGAGATATATGTACACTGACTGGTGCCTCTCAGTCTCTCTCTCAGGGAGATATCTGTACACTGACTGGTGTCTCTCAGTACCTCACTCTCAGGGAGATATCTGTACACTGAATGGTATCTCTCAGTCCCCCTCTCTCAGGGAGATATCTGTACACTGACTGGTGTCTCTCAGTCCCTCACTGTCAGGGAGATATCTGTACACTGACTGGTGTCTCTCAGTCCCCCTCTCTCAGGGAGATATCTGTACACTGACTGGTGTCTCTCAGTCCCTCACTGTCAGGGAGATATCTGTACACTGACTGGTGTCTCTCAGTCCCTCTCTCTCAGTGAGATATCTGTTCACTGACTGGTGTCTCTCAATCCCCTCTCTCTCAGGGAAATATCTGTACACTGACTGGCGTCTCTCAGTCCCTCCCTCAGGGAGATATCTGTACACTGACTGGTGTCTCTCAGTACCTCACTCTCAGGGAGATATCAGTACACTGACTGGTGTCTCTCAGTCTCTCTCTCAGGGAGATATCTCTACACTGACTGGTGTCTCTCAGTACCTCTCTCTCAGGAAGATTTCTGTACACTGACTGGTGTCTCTCAGTACCTCTCTCTCAGGAAGATATCTGTACACTGACTGGTGTCTATCAGTTCCGATTTCTCTCTCAGGGAGATATCTGTACACTGACTGGTGTCTCTCAGTCCCACTCTCAGGTAGATATCTGTACACTGACTGGTGTCTCTCAGTCCCACTCTCTCTCAGGGAGATATCTGTACACTGACTGGTGTCTCTCAGTACCTCTCTCTCTCTCAGGAGATATCTGTACACTGACTGGTGTCTCTCAGTCTCTCTGTCAGCGAGATATCTGTACACTGGATGGTGTCTCTCAGTACCTCACTCTCAGGGAGATATCTGTACACTGACTGGTGTCTCTCAGTCCCTCTATCTCAGGGAGATATATGTACACTGACTGGCGTCTCTCAGTCCCTCCCTCAGGGAGATATCTGTACACTGACTGGTGTCTCTCAGTACCTCACTCTCAGGGAGATATCAGTACACTGACTGGTGTCTCTCAGTCTCTCTCTCAGGGAGATATCTCTACACTGACTGGTGTCTCTCAGTACCTCTCTCTCAGGAAGATTTCTGTACACTGACTGGTGTCTCTCAGTACCTCTCTCTCAGGAAGATATCTGTACACTGACTGGTGTCTATCAGTTCCGATTTCTCTCTCAGGGAGATATCTGTACACTGACTGGTGTCTCTCAGTCCCTCTCTCTCAGGGAGATATCTGTACACTGGCTTGTGTCTCTCAGTACCTCACTCTCAGGGAGATATCTGTACACTGACTGGTGTCTCTCTGTCCCTCTATCTCAGGGAGATATCTGTACACTGACTGGTGTCTCTCAGTCTCTCTCTCAGGGAGATATCTGTACACTGACTGGTGTCTCTCAGTACCTCTCTCTCAGGAAGATATCTGTACACTGACTGGTGTCTATCAGTTCCGATTTCTCTCTCAGGGAGATATCTGTACACTGACTGGTGTCTCTCAGTCCCACTCTCAGGGAGATATCTGTACACTGACTGGTGTCTCTCAGTCCCTCTCTCTCAGGGAGATATCTGTACACTGACTGGTGTCTCTCAGTCCCTCTCTCTCAAGGAGATATCTGTACACTGACTGGTTTCTCTCAGACCCGCTCTCTCAGGGAGATATCTGTACACTGACTGGTGTCTCTCAGTCCCTCTCTCTCTGGGAGATATCTGTACACTGACTGGTGTCTCTCAGACCCGCTCTCTAAGGGAGATATTTGTACACTGACTGGTGTCTCTCAGTCCCGCTCTCTCAGGGAGATATCTGTACACTGACTGGTGTCTCTCAATCCCTCTCTATCAGGGAGATATCTGTACGCTGACTGGTGTCTCTCAGTCCCCTCTCTCTCAGGGAGATATCTGTACACTAACTGGTGTCTCTCAGTCCCTCTCTCTCAGGGAGATATCTGTACACTGGCTGGTGTCTCTCAGTACCTCACTCTCAGGGAGATATCTGTACACTGACTGGTGTCTCTCTGTCCCTCTATCTCAGGGAGATATCTGTACACTGACTGGTGTCTCTCAGTCTCTCTCTCAGGGAGATATCTGTACACTGACTGGTGTCTCTCAGTACCTCTCTCTCAGGAAGATTTCTGTACACTGACTGGTGTCTCTCAGTACCTCTCTCTCAGGGAGATATCTGTACACTGACTGGTGTCTCTCAGTCCCCCTCTCAGGGAGATATCTGTACACTGATTGGCGTCTCTCAGGCCCTCTATCTCAGGGAGATATGTGTACACTGGCTGGTGTCTCTCAGTCCCCTTTCTCTATCAGAGAGATATCTGTACACTGACTGGTTTCTCTCAGACCCTCTCTCTCAGGGAGATATCTGTACACTGACTGGTGTCTCTCAGTCCCAATCTCTCAGGGAGATATCTGTACACTGACTGGTGTCTCTCAGACCCGCTCACTAAGGGAGATATTTGTACACTGACTGGTGTCTCTCAGTCCCGCTCTCTCAGGGAGATATCTGTACACTGACTGGTGTCTCTCAATCCCTCTCTATCAGGGAGATATCTGTACGCTGACTGGTGTCTCTCAGTCCCCTCTCTCTCAGGGAGATATCTGTACACTAACTGGTGTCTCTCAGTCCCTCTCTCTCAGGGAGATATCTGTACACTGGCTGGTGTCTCTCAGTCCCTCACTCTCAGGGAGATATCTGTACACTGACTGGTGTCTCTCAGTCCCTCTCTCTCAGGGAGATATCTGTACACTGACTGGTGTCTCTCAGTCTCTCTCTCAGGGAGATATCTCTACACTGACTGGTGTCTCTCAGTACCTCTCTCTCAGGAAGATTTCTGTACACTGACTGGTGTCTCTCAGTACCTCTCTCTCAGGAAGATATCTGTACACTGACTGGTGTCTATCAGTTCCGATTTCTCTCTCAGGGAGATATCTGTACACTGACTGGTGTCTCTCAGTCCCACTCTCAGGTAGATATCTGTACACTGACTGGTGTCTCTCAGTCCCACTCTCTCTCAGGGAGATATCTGTACACTGACTGGTGTCTCTCAGTACCTCTCTCTCTCTCAGGAGATATCTGTACACTGACTGGTGTCTCTCAGTCTCTCTGTCAGCGAGATATCTGTACACTGGATGGTGTCTCTCAGTACCTCACTCTCAGGGAGATATCTGTACACTGACTGGTGTCTCTCAGTCCCTCTATCTCAGGGAGATATATGTACACTGACTGGCGTCTCTCAGTCCCTCCCTCAGGGAGATATCTGTACACTGACTGGTGTCTCTCAGTACCTCACTCTCAGGGAGATATCAGTACACTGACTGGTGTCTCTCAGTCCTCTCTCTCAGGGAGATATCTCTACACTGACTGGTGTCTCTCAGTACCTCTCTCTCAGGAAGATTTCTGTACACTGACTGGTGTCTCTCAGTACCTCTCTCTCAGGAAGATATCTGTACACTGACTGGTGTCTATCAGTTCCGATTTCTCTCTCAGGGAGATATCTGTACACTGACTGGTGTCTCTCAGTCCCACTCTCAGGTAGATATCTGTACACTGACTGGTGTCTCTCAGTCCCACTCTCTCTCAGGGAGATATCTGTACACTGACTGGTGTCTCTCAGTCCCACTCTCAGGTAGATATCTGTACACTGACTGGTGTCTCTCAGTCCCACTCTCTCTCAGGGAGATATCTGTACACTGACTGGTGTCTCTCAGTACCTCTCTCTCTCTCAGGAGATATCTGTACACTGACTGGTGTCTCTCAGTCTCTCTGTCAGCGAGATATCTGTACACTGGATGGTGTCTCTCAGTACCTCACTCTCAGGGAGATATCTGTACACTGACTGGTGTCTCTCAGTCCCTCTATCTCAGGGAGATATATGTACACTGACTGGTGTCTCTCAGTCTCTCTCTCAGGGAGATATCTGTACACTGACTGGTGTCTCTCAGTACCTCACTCTCAGGGAGATATCTGTACACTGAATGGTATCTCTCAGTCCCCCTCTCTCAGGGAGATATCTGTACACTGACTGGTGTCTCTCAGTCCCTCACTGTCAGGGAGATATCTGTACACTTACTGGTGTCTCTCAGTCCCCCTCTCTCAGGGAGATATCTGTACACTGACTGGTGTCTCTCAGTCCCTCACTGTCAGGGAGATATCTGTACACTGACTGGTGTCTCTCAGTCACTCTCTCTCAGTGAGATATCTGTTCACTGACTGGTGACTCTCAATCCCCTCTCTCTCAGGGAAATATCTGTACACTGACTGGCGTCTCTCAGTCCCTCCCTCAGGGAGATATCTGTACACTGACTGGTGTCTCTCAGTACCTCACTCTCAGGGAGATATCTGTACACTGACTGGTGTCTCTCAGTCCCTCTCTCTCAGGGAGATATCTGTACACTGACTGGTGTCTCTCAGCCCCTCTATCTCAGGGAGATATCTGTACACTGACTGGTGTCTCTCAGTCTCTCTTTCAGGGAGATATCCGTACACTGACTGGTGTCTCTCAGTACCTCACTCTCAGGGAGATATCTGTACACTGACTGGTGTCTCTCATTCCCTCTCTCTTAGGGAGATATCTGTACACTGACTGGTGTTTCAGTCCCTCTCTCTCAGGGAGATATCTGTACACTGACTGGTGTCTCTCAGTCCCTCTCTCTCTCTCAGGGAGATATCTGTACACTGACTGGTGTCTCTCAGTCCCTCTATCTCAGGGAGATATCTGTACACTGACTGGTGTCTCTCAGTCTCTCTCTCAGGGAGATATCAGTACACTGACTCGTCTCTCTCAGTACCTCACTCTCAGGGAGATATCTGTACACTGACTGGTGTCTCTCTGTCCCTCTCTCTCAGGGAGATATCTGTACACTGACTGGTGTCTCTCAGTCCCTCTCTATCAGTGAGATATCTGTACACTGACTGGTGTCTCTCAGTCCCTCTCTCTCAGGGAGATATCTGTACACTGACTGATGTCTCTCAGACCCTGTCTCTCAGGGAGATATCTGTACACTGACTGGTGTCTCTCAGTCCCTCTCTATCAGGGAGATATCTGTACACTGACTGGTGTCTCTCAGTCCCTCACTCTCATGGAGATATCTCTTCACTGACTGGTGTCTCAGTCCCTCTCTCTCAGGGAGATATCTGTACACTGAATGGTGACTCTCAGCCCCTCTCTCACTCTCAGGGAGATATCTGTACACTGACTGTTGTCTCTCAGTCCCTCTCTCACTCTCAGAGAGATATCTTTAAACTGACTGGTGTCTCTCAGTCCCACTCTCTCTCAGGGAGATATCTGTACACTGACTGGTGTCTCTCAGTCCCTCTCTCTCAAGAGGGTTCTGTACACTGACTGGTGTCTCTCAGTCCCTCTCTCTCAGGGAGATATCTGTACACTGACTGGTGTCTCTCAGTCCCTCTCTCTCAGGGAGATATCTGTACACTGGCTGGTGTCTCTCAGTCCCTCTCTCTCAAGGAGATATCTGTACACTGACTGGTTTCTCTCAGTCCCTCTCTCTCAGGGAGATATCTGTACACTGACTGGTTTCTCTCAGTCCCTCTCTCTCAGGGAGATATCTGTACACTGGCTGGTGTCTCTCAGTACCTCACTCTCAGGGAGATATCTTTACACTGACTGGTGTCTCTCAGTCCCTCTCTCTCAGGGAGATATCTGTACACTGACTGGTGTCTCCCTGTCCCTCTCTCTCAGGGAGATATCTGTACACTGGCTGGTGTCTCTCAGTCCCTCTCTCTCAAGGAGATATCTGTACACTGACTGGTTTCTCTCAGACCCGCTCTCTCAGGGAGATATCTGTATACTGACTGGTGTCTCTCAGTCCCGCTCTCTCAGGGAGATATCTGTACACTGACTGGTGTCTCTCAGTCCTTCTCTATCAGTGAGATATCTGTACACTGACTGGTGTCTCTCAGTCCCTCTCTCTCAGGGAGATATCTGTACACTGACTGGTGTCTCTCAGTCCCTCTCTCTCTGGGAGATATCTGTACACTGACTGGTGTCTCTCAGACCCGCTCTCTAAGGGAGATATCTGTACACTGACTGGTGTCTCTCAGTCCCGCTCTCTCAGGGAGATATCTGTACACTGACTGGTGTCTCTCAATCCCTCTCTATCAGGGAGATATCTGTACACTGACTGGTGTCTCTCAGTCCACTCTCTCTCAGGGAGATATCTGTACACTGACTGGTGTCTCTCAGTCCCTCTCTCTCAGGGAGATATCTGTACAGTGGCTTGTGTCTCTCAATACCTCACTCTCAGGGAGATATCTGTACACTGACTGGTGTCTCTCTGTCCCTCTATCTCAGGGAGATATCTGTACACTGACTGGTGTCTCTCAGTCTCTCTCTCAGGGAGATATCTGTACACTGACTGGTGTCTCTCAGTACCTCTCTCTCAGGAAGATATCTGTACACTGACTGGTGTCTATCAGTTCCGATTTCTCTCTCAGGGAGATATCTGTACACTGACTGGTGTCTCTCAGTCCCACTCTCAGGGAGATATCTGTACAATGACTGGTGTCTCTCAGTCCCTCTCTCTCAGGGAGATATCTGTACACTGGCTGGTGTCTCTCAGTCCCTCTCTCTCAAGGAGATATCTGTACACTGACTGGTTTCTCTCAGACCCGCTCTCTCAGGGAGATATCTGTACACTGACTGGTGTCTCTCAGTCCCTCTCTCTCTGGAGATATCTGTACACTGACTGGTGTCTCTCAGACCCGCTCTCTAAGGGAGATATTTGTACACTGACTGGTGTCTCTCAGTCCCGCTCTCTCAGGGAGATATCTGTACACTGACTGGTGTCTCTCAATCCCTCTCTATCAGGGAGATATCTGTACGCTGACTGGTGTCTCTCAGTCCCCTCTCTCTCAGGGAGATATCTGTACACTAACTGGTGTCTCTCAGTCCCTCTCTCTCAGGGAGATATCTGTACACTGGCTGGTGTCTCTCAGTACCTCACTCTCAGGGAGATATCTGTACACTGACTGGTGTCTCTCTGTCCCTCTATCTCAGGGAGATATCTGTACACTGACTGGTGTCTCTCAGTCTCTCTCTCAGGGAGATATCTGTACACTGGTGTCTCTCAGTACCTCTCTCTCAGGAAGATTTCTGTACACTGACTGGTGTCTCTCAGTACCTCTCTCTCAGGAAGATATCTGTACACTGACTGGTGTCTATCAGTTCCGATTTCTCTCTCAGGGAGATATCTGTACACTGACTGGTGTCTCTCAGTCCCACTCTCATGTAGATATCTGTACACTGACTGGTGTCTCTCAGTCCCACTCTCTCTCAGGGAGATATCTGTACACTGACTTGTGTCTCTCAGTACCTCTCTCTCTCTCAGGAGATATCTTTACACTGACTGGTGTCTCTCAGTCTCTCTGTCAGCGAGATATCTGTACACTGGATGGTGTCTCTCAGTACCTCACTCTCAGGGAGATATCTGTACACTGACTGGTGTCTCTCAGTCCCTCTATCTCAGGGAGATATATGTACACTGACTGGTGCCTCTCAGTCTCTCTCTCAGGGAGATATCTGTACACTGACTGGTGTCTCTCAGTACCTCACTCTCAGGGAGATATCTGTACACTGAATGGTATCTCTCAGTCCCCCTCTCTCAGGGAGATATCTGTACACTGACTGGTGTCTCTCAGTCCCACTCTCTCTCAGGGAGATATCTGTACACTGACTGGTGTCTCTCAGTACCTCTCTCTCTCTCAGGAGATATCTGTACACTGACTGGTGTCTCTCAGTCTCTCTGTCAGCGAGATATCTGTACACTGGATGGTGTCTCTCAGTACCTCACTCTCAGGGAGATATCTGTACACTGACTGGTGTCTCTCAGTCCCTCTATCTCAGGGAGATATATGTACACTGACTGGTGTCTCTCAGTCTCTCTCTCAGGGAGATATCTGTACACTGACTGGTGTCTCTCAGTACCTCACTCTCAGGGAGATATCTGTACACTGAATGGTATCTCTCAGTCCCCCTCTCTCAGGGAGATATCTGTACACTGACTGGTGTCTCTCAGTCCCTCACTGTCAGGGAGATATCTGTACACTGACTGGTGTCTCTCAGTCCCCCTCTCTCAGGGAGATATCTGTACACTGACTGGTGTCTCTCAGTCCCTCACTGTCAGGGAGATATCTGTACACTGACTGGTGTTTCAGTCCCTCTCTCTCAGGGAGATATCTGTACACTGACTTGTCTCTCTCAGTACCTCACGCTCAGGGAGATATCTGTACACTGACTGGTGTCTCTCTGTCCCTCTCTCTCAGGGAGATATCTGTACACTGACTGGTGTCTCTCAGTCCCTCTCTATCAGTGAGATATCTGTACACTGACTGGTGTCTCTCAGTCCCTCTCTCTCAGGGAGATATCTGTACACTGACTGATGTCTCTCAGACCCTGTCTCTCAGGGAGATATCTGTACACTGACTGGTGTCTCTCAGTCCCTCTCTATCAGGGAGATATCTGTACACTGACTGGTGTCTCTCAGTCCCTCACTCTCATGGAGATATCTCTTCACTGACTGGTGTCTCAGTCCCTCTCTCTCAGGGCGATATCTGTACACTGACTGGTGACTCTCAGCCCCTCTCTCACTCTCAGGGAGATATCTGTACACTGACTGTTGTCTCTCAGTCCCTCTCTCACTCTCAGAGAGATATCTGTACACTGACTGGTGTCTCTCAGTCTCTCTCTCAGATAGATATCTGTACACTGACTGGTGTCTCTCAGTACCTCTATCTCAGGGAGATATCTGTACACTGACTGGTGTCTCTCAGTCCCTCTCTCTCAGGGAGATATCTGTACACTGACTGGTGTCTCTCAGTCTCTCTCTCAGGGAGATATCTGTACACTGACTGGTGTTTCTCAGTACCTGTCTCTCAGGAAGATTTCTGTACACTGACTGGTGTCTCTCAGTACCTCTCTCTCAGGACGATATCTGTACACTGACTGGTGTCTCTCAGTTCCGATTTCTCTCTCAGGGAGATATCTGTACACTGGATGGTGTCTCTCAGTACCTCACTCTCAGGCAGATATCTGTACACTGACTGGTGTCTCTCAGTCCCTCTCTCTCATGGAGATATCTGTACACTGACTGGTGTCTCTCAGTCCCTCTCTCTCATGGAGATATCTGTACACTGACTGGTGTCTCTCAGTCCCTCTCTCTCAGGGAGATATCTGTACACTGACTGGTGTCTCTCAGTCCCTCTCTCTCAGGGAGATATCTGTACACTGACTGATATCTCTCAGAGAGATAGCTGTACACTGACTGGTGTCTCTCAGTCCCTCTCTCTCAGGGAGATATCTGTACACTGACTGGTGTCTCTCAATCCCTCTCTATCAGGGAGATATCTGTACGCTGACTGTTGTCTCTCAGTCCCTCTCTCTCAGGGAGATATCTGTACAATGACTTGTGTCTCTCAGTACCTCTCCCTCTTAAAGTGCCTCTCACCTGGGCCCGAGACTCCATGGACGTATCCAAACATGCTCTCTCGTTCTTCATTGCAAACCTTTGGAAGTTTCCCGAAGTCCATCCTTGCGTTATGTCTTAGTGACTCTGCTGGGTGAGAGGAGAGAGGAAATGTAGGGTCTCGGGGAAGGTAGAGCTCTGACATCAAAACAGGAGACCAAGTAGTGGACTGAGTGGGGCAATGTGAAACCCTATTCTGCACAGTCGGCCGCAAGAAACAGCTGCATGAGGAGACCCTTCGGCCCCTCCAACCTGCTCACCCAATCCATAAGATCATGTCTGATCTTCCATCGCAACTCGCTGGCCAATCAGGAGCTCAGTTTCAGCTGGTTATGGGGCAGGGTAACTCTGAGATGGTCTGAGGTACCAAGTGTAATGTTCAAAGATCACCTACTCTGCTCAGTGACCTACACGGACTCCCACTCGGCGCCTACAACCCTCCCTATCTCTGTAACCTCCTCCAGTCCCTACAAACCTCCCTATCTCTGTAACCTCCTCCAGTCCCTACAACCCTCCCTATCTCTGTAACCTCCTCCAGTCCCTACAACCCTCCCTATCTCTGTAACCTCCTCCAGTCCCTACAACCCTCCCTATCTCTGTAACCTCCTCCAGCACCTACAACCCTCCCTATCTCTGTAACCTCCTCCAGCCCCTACAACACTCCCTATCTCTGTAACCTCCTCCAGCCCCTACAACCCACACTTTCTCTGTAACCTCCTCCAGTCCCTACACCCCTCCCTATCTCTGTAAACTCCTCCAGCCCCTACAACCCTCCCTATCTCTGTAACCTCCTCCAGTCCCTACAAACCTCCCTATGTCTGCAACCTCCTCCAGCCCCTACAACCCTCCCTATCTCTGTAACCTCCTCCAGCCCCTACAACCCTCCCTATCCCTGTAACCTCCTCCAGCCCCTACAACACTCCCTATCTCTGTAACCTCCTCCAGCCCCTACAACCCTCCCTAAGTCTGTAACCTCCTCCAGCCTCTACAATCCTCCCTATCTCTGTAACCTCCTCCAGCCCCTACGACCCTCCCTATCTCTGTAACCCTCTCCAGCCCATACAACCCTCCCTATCTCTGTAACCTCCTCCAGCCCCTACAACCCTCCCTATGTCTGTAACCTCCTCCAGCCCCTACAACCCTCCCTATGTCTGTAACCTCCTCCAGCCCCTACAACCCTCCCTATCTCAGTAACCTCCTCCAGCCCCTACAACCCTCCCTATCTCTGTAACAACCTCCAGCTCCTACACCCCTCCCTATCTCTGTAACCTCCTCCAGCCCCTACTACCCTACCTATCTCTTTAACCTACTCCATCCCCTGCAACCATCTCTATCTCTGTAACTTCCTCCAGCCCCTACAACCCTCCCTATGTCTGCAACCTCCTCCAACCCCTACAACCCTCCCTAACTCTGTAACCTCCTCCAGCCCCTACGACCCTCCCTATCTCTGTAACCTCCTCCAGCCCCTATGACCCTCCCTATCTCTGTAACCTCCTCCAGCCCCTACAACCCTCCCTATCTCTGTAACCTCCTCCAGCCCCTACAACACTCCTTATCTCTGTAACTTCCTCCAGCCCCTACAACACTCCTTATCTCTGTAACCTCCTCCAGCCCCTACAACCCTCCCTATCTCTGTAACCTCCTCCAGCCCCTACGACCCTCCCGAACTCTGTAACCTCCTCCAGCCCCTACATCCCTCCCTATCTCTGTAACCTCCTCCAGCCCCTACAACCCTACCTATCTCTTTAACCTACTCCATCCCCTGCAACCATCTCTATCTCTGTAACCTCCTCCATCCCCTTCAACCCTCCCTATGTCTGTAAACACCTCCAGCCCCTACAACCCTCTCTATCTCTGTAACCTCCTCCAGCCCCTACAACCCTCCCTATCTCTGTAACATTCTCAAATAACTACAAGCCTTTTAGTCACCTCCTCCCAATCACAACATATGCTTTCTGACAGCTCTCTTCTGAAAGGACTTCAATACTGTATTATCTTCAAGTTGCCATATTAAGGGATGATGTTGTTTTGAAGTGGATACAGAGAGTTCAAAGACACAGTGATGTAATCAGAGATAAAATCTCAAGTTAACAAAATATTCAGGAATTAAATGAATACAAATGGAAACAGAGTCAAGGGCAAAAAGCTGAATTTGGAAAGCCCCTTATTCCACAATCCATGCATACCCTCGCCTAATATAAACTCTAAACCCCCATTCAATCCCCTCCCACAGTCCGTGTACTCACTCCCCTAATATAACCTCAAAACCCCCATGCGATCCCTCACAACAGTCCATGTACACTCTCCTATATCACAGTCTCTACACCCCATTCAATCTCCTCCCACAGTCCATGTACACTCTCCCCTATCACAGTCTCTACACCCCATCCAATCTCCTCCCACAGTCCATGTACACTCTCCCCTATCACAGTCTCTACACCCCATTCAATCTCCTCCCACAGTCCATGTACACTCTCCCCTATCACAGTCTCTGCACCCCATACAATCTCCTCCCACAGTCCATGTACACTCTCCCATATCACAGTCTCTACACCCCATTCAATCTCCTCCCACAGTCCAGGTACACTCTCCCCTATCACAGTCTCTACACCCATTCAATCTCATCCCACAGTGCATGTACACTCTCCCATTTAACAGTTTGAACACCCCAAACAATCCCCTCCCACAGTCCATGTACACTCTCCCCTATCACAGTCTCTACACCCCATTCAATCTCATCCCACAGTCCATGTACACTCTCCCCTATCATAGTCTCTACACCCCATTCAATCTCCTCCCACAGTCAATGTACAATCTTCCCTAAAACAGTCCATGTACACTCTCCACTATCACAGACTCTAAACCACATTGAACCTCCTCCCACAGTCCATGTACACTCTCCCCTATCACAGTCTCTACACCCCATTCAATCTCCTCCCACATTCCATGTACACTCTCCCCTATCACAGTCTCTACACCCCATTCAAACTCCTCCCACATTCCATGTACACTCTCCCCTATCACAATCTGTACACCCCATTCAATCTCCTCCCACAGTCCATGTACACTCTCCACTATCACAGTCTCTACACCCCATCCAATCTCCTCCCACAGTCCATGTACACTCTCCCCTATCACAGTCTCTACACCCCATTCAATCTCCTCCCACAGTCCATGTACACTCTCCCCTATCACAGTCTCTGCACCCCATACAATCTCCTCCCACAGTCCAGGTACACTCTCCCCTATCACAGTCTCTACACCCATTCAATCTCATCCCACAGTGCATGTACACTCTCCCATTTAACAGTTTGAACACCCCAAACAACCCCCTCCCACAGTCCATGTACACTCTCCCCTATCACAGTCTCTACACCCCATTCAATCTCCTCCCACAGTCCATGTACACTCTCCCCTATCACAGTCTCTACACCCCATTCAATCTCCTCCCACAGTCCATGTACACTCTCCCCTATCATAGTCTCTACACCCCATTCAATCTCCTCCCACAGTCAATGTACAATCTTCCCTAAAACAGTCCATGTACACTCTCCACTATCACAGACTCTAAACCACATTGAACCTCCTCCCACAGTCCATGTACACTCTCCCCTATCACAGTCTCTACACCCCATTCAATCTCCTCCCACAGTCCATGTACACTCTCCCCTATCACAATCTGTACACCCCATTCAATCTCCTCCCACAGTCCATGTACACTCTCCACTATCACAGTCTCGACACCCCATTCAATCTCCTCCCACAGTCCATGTACACTCTCCCCTATCACAATCTGTACACCCCATTCAATCCCATCCCACAGTCCATGTACACTCTCCCCTATCACAGTCTCTACACCCCATTCAATCTCCACCCACAGTCCATGTACACTCTCCCCTATCACAGTCTCTACTCTCTATTCAATCTCCTCCCACAGTCCATGTAGACTCTCCCCTATCACAGTCTGAACACCACATTCAATCTCCTCCCACAGTCAATGTACAATCTTCCCTAAAACAGTCCATGTACACTCTCCACTATCACAGACTCTAAACCACATTGAACCTCCTCCCACAGTCCATGTACACTCTCCCCTATCACAGTCTCTACACCCCATTCAATCTCCTCCCACATTCCACGTATACTCTCCCCTATCACAGTCTCTACACCCCATTCAAACTCCTCCCACAGTCCAGGTACACTCTCCCCTATCACAATCTGTACACCCCATTCAATCTCCTCCCACAGTCCATGTACACTCTCCACTATCACAGTCTCTACGTCCCATTCAATCCCCTCCCACAGTCCATGTACAATCTCCCCTATCACAGCCTCTACACCCCATTCAATCCCATCCCACAGTCCATGTACACTCTCCCCTATCACAATCTGTACACCCCATTCAATCTCCTCCCACAGTCCATGTACACTCTCCCCTATCACAATCTGTACACCCCATTCAATCTCCTCCCACAGTCCATGTACACTCTCCACTATCACAGTCTCGACACCCCATTCAATCTCCTCCCACAGTCCATGTACACTCTCCCCTATCACAATCTATACACCCCATTCAATCCCATCCCACAGTCCATGTACACTCTCCCCTATCACAGTCTTTACACCCCATTCAATCTCCACCCACAGTCCATGTACACTCTCCCCTATCACAGTCTCTACTCCCTATTCAATCTCCTCCCACAGTCCATGTAGACTCTCCCCTATCACAGTCTGAACACCACATTCAATCTCCTCCCACAGTCCATGTACACTCTCCCCTATCATAGTCTGAACACCACATTCAATCTCCTCCCACAGTCCATGTACACTCTCCCCTATCACATTCTCTACTCCCCATTCAATCTCCTACACGGTGCTTGTGCACTCTCCCCTAATGTGGATTGTAGCGAGCAAGATATACGGAGAGAAAGATTTGGAGTAAAGGGTTAGGTTGGGAGGTAAGATTGGGCTGGCACCTGAGAGTGAGTAGTCACAAAGAGCGGGTTCAGCAATGGCTGCAGTTCAATAGCTACAGAGCCCAACTGGAGATGCAACAACATGAACCAAAGGATTAAAGCGAACACTTACCAATGTGTATCAGAACTGATGGAGTCTTTATCCAGCACGCACCCTCTCCTGCTCTCTCTCTCTCCCTCTCCCACTGTTTCTGTCTCCCTGTCTCCCTTGTTTCACTTTCTTTCTCTGTAACTTTGGTCTCTAATTCTTCCTCTGTCTCTCTCTCTGCCCCTATCTCTCTCTCTGCCTCTAGGCTGTCTGCCTGTTTCTTTCTCTCTCTCTCTGAATCCCTTGCTATCTCTTTTTTCCCTCTCTCTTTCTCTGACCGTCCACCCCTTCTAGTCTCTCTGATTCTCTGTCACCTTCTGTGTGTGTCTCTCTCTCTGTGTCTGACTATACCTCTCGTCCCCTGTCTCTCTCTTTGTGTCGCTCTCTCTGTCTGACTGCTTCCCTCTTTCTGTCTGTTTCACACACCCTATGTCACTATTTTTATTTGCGTGTGTCTGCCTCTGTCTCCCTCTCTCCCTGTCTATCTCTGTCCGTCGTTCTCTACCCTTCTCTCTGTCTCACTCTTTCTCTCTCACTCTCTGTCTCCTGTAGAGATTGCTAATGTTGATCTTGATGTTTTATACATCCCTTAGGCTGTCTGAGCCAGGAGCAGGTTGCAATCACTGACTTGGGCTGGCCAGAACCTTACAAACAGACAGACAATACAGGAGAGAACTCACCCGAGTGTTTAACCCAAAACAGCAGAGACAACTTCACACACCTCTCCCCATTTACACACACCGGGCAGTCTGTTCCCTATCGGAGGGGGATTAACCCTCTCACCCACATCTCCCCATTTACACACACCGGGCAGTCTGTTCCCTATCGGAGGGGGATTAACCCTCTCACCCACCTCTCCCCAGTTACACACACCGGGCAACCTGTTCCCTATCGGAGGGGGATTAACCCTCTCACCCACCTCTCCCCAGTTACACACACTGGGCAGTCTGTTCCCTATCGGAGGGGGATTATCCAGAGGTGCACAGATCTAAAGTGATATGCAAAGGAAGCAAACGTGAGGTGAGAGAAAACTCTTTCACACAGCGAGGGTTTGGGGCTCTGGAAGGCGCGTCCTGGAAGTGTGGTGGAGGGAGGTTCAATCGAGGTGTCCGAGGGGGGCTTTGGATGATGAGTTGAATGAAACCAATGGGCGGGGAAGAGGCAGGGGCCACCATGCTCATTCGGACGGCCAGTACCGGCACGCTGGGCTGAAGGGCCTCCTGCTGCGCTGTTCAAACTCTGCGATCGCCTGATTCGGTGATGTGGCGAACGGTTTTCTTTTACTCCGGGGGTTGTGAGCCGTTGGAACTCTGCGCCCCAGATGGGCTGCAGCGGCTCGGTCACCGGGCGACTGTTGGGAGCAGAGATTGACAGGTTTCTAACGCTGTTAAACTGGAACGTGGGAGGAGCGGGGAGGTGGGGTAGGGGGGTGTTGCCGATGTGGGTAAGAGGCAGCAAAGTGGACGATCAGCCACATCCCTGTCGAATGGAGGAGCGGTGGGGGGCCCACCTCTAGGTCCCTGTAGAAGATGGGGCGGACGTGTTCGGGGCAAAGCGGCAGAGGTCTGGGGGCAACCCTCTCCACCCCCACCCCCCCCTCCGCCACAGCCCCACAACCACCCCACCACCACCACCAGCCCCCCCACACCCCCCAGCTCATTCGGACACTGCAGCACCCGCTCGGACACGCGAGGCAAGGTCAGACTCCCGACAGCGGGGACGCTCCACTCCCGGTCGGCGATCGATCGGGTGGGCGATGAGCATCTATCCCCCCGTCTTGTTCAGAGGGGCAATTGAAGAGTCGGGGCCGGAGTCACGTGTAGTCCAGAGCGAGCGAGGGCGGCCCATTTCCCAACCCCCTATAGGGCCGTTCGGGAACCAGATTGGGGGGGATGGGGGAGGGGGTTTTGTTTTTTTTTTTTTTTACAACCGTCGGTGATAGTTCCACGTTTGGCATCCAGACCTCGGACTCAATTCCAATCCCACCTTCGGCCGGGGAGGGGAATCGAACCCGGGTCCCCCCAGGAGCATTACCTTGGGCCTCCTGGGGTTACTAGCCCCAGTGACAAGGGCACCGCCGCCCCACCATCGCCTCCCTCAGGTCTCCGCTGTCCACGGCATCCCAGCTGGCGCCCGGCTCACCCCCCACCATTGCCCGGAATCCGGGTCTCAGTGCGACTGACCCTCGGTCTCGTTTCGGATCTAACCTCATCCCAACTCGGCCCCCCCCCCCGAATTGGATTCTAACCCGGCTCCTCGAGGTACCCAGGGTCTAACGGAGAGGCAGAGAGAGGGGGGCGGTTGGTGGGAGGTTGGGGGGTGTGGTTGCCGCACAATGGGAAAGACTCTTAACTCTTAAAGGGGAACTGATGGCTCTCTGGGCTGATAGCCGGGGGAGTTGCGGAGAATGAGAGGGGACCTGATCGAAAGGTATAAAATTCTAACAGGGCCGGACAGAGCGGATCCAGGGAGCATGTTTCCCCCCACCCTGGTTGGGGGGAGTCCGGAACCAGGGGGGGTGGGGTGGGTGGGGTTGGTGGGGGAGGGGGGGTTCACAGTCTCAGGATAAGGCGCAGGCCAGTTAGGACTGAGATGTGGAAATATTACTTCACTCAGAGCCTGGTCAACCTGTGGAACTCGGTAGCACAGAAGGGCTGGTGGAGGTCGGGTCACGGGGTCTATCCAAGGAAGAAATTGGTAAATCTTTTTTTGGATATTAGGGGCATCGAGGGGAATGGGGAGGTCAGCGTTGAGGTAGAGGACCAACTGTGCTCGTATTGACTGGCGGAGCAGTCTTCAAGGGCCGAGTGGCCTACTCCTGCTCCTAGTTTCTCTGTTTCCAATGGGGCTTTGGACATATGGGTCCAAACCTCTGCAATGCTGATTAGCTCCATCCGAGCAGCTGATGGGCAGATAGCTTCTCCCTCACCTCCCCAGTCTCCCAAAGGGCTGGGCTGGTAGTCCAGGACTATCAGGAGGTTCAGGAGCCAGAACGCACCGGCAGAGTTTCCACTTGCAATAGGAGGTACCGGACTAGAAACCAGCCCAGGCTAAACCAGAGGAGGCCAGGTTTGGACCAGGGGGAACCTTCGACAGAGACGACATCGTGGTCCTGAGCGCCGGCGACGGTCTCACTTTACACATGCTCCAGGAGGCGCAATCAACCGGAACCTCAGAGATGGGGTGGTGGGGGGGGGCGGGGCCTTCTCTCTCGTCCCTCGCTTTTAACCTCCGATCGTGCGCTTGAGTGAACCAGAGGTGGAAACCCAAACCATCGCGAAACCAAGCACCCCAACCTCAGCTCCAGACCAACAGAGCCAGATGTTGTGATGACTGCTCCCCCTAAGGTGCACAGAACGAGCATCGGGAAGGGTCACAAAGACCCCCCCCAGGCCGCCTGAATAAGCAAAGTCAGAGACTGACCCGGGGGGAGAAGGGGTGGCAGCCAAATGTTATTTGGGGGAGGTGTAGTATTAGGGTGTTTGGTACTGTAAGGGTTAATGTGGGACTGGGTAAACAGTACTGACCACAGGATGGTGGAGAGGGTCACATGGGAGTGGTAGGAGGGTTGTAGTGAGTCTGGTAGAAGTCGATATAAAGGAAGAACCTCGTCAGGACTAATAAACGGTTGTCAGTCAAGCATACAAACCTCAAGACCTCTCCTGGAGCTCAAAATAAAGTTCCCTATCGGAGGGGGATTAACCCTCTCACCCCCATCTCCCCCTTTACAGACACCCCTATTCCCTTTACCCTATCGGTGTCAGTGGGTGGAGTGTTGCCGGGTCGGTCCAGCCCACTTGCCCATCCCTGGTGTCCTGGCTGCCAGTTTTGCTGCAGGGCTGGTTTTACCAGGAGCAACATTCCACTTTCTGGAATGTGGGCTTTGCCAGCGACACTGCCGTTGGGCAGTCTCCCAGGGAGACCGTTACCCAGGCAACTTGAGCTCACTGCAGCAATGCAGGTAAATGCACGGCGAGGGAGGGAGTGAGGGATAGAGGGAGAGAGAGAGAGAGAGAGAGAGAGAGAGAGAGAGAGAGAGGGAGAGAGGGAGATTGA